>NW_007253837.1:143103-305917 GCF_000164805.1 Carlito syrichta | reverse complement strand
CTCAGCCTCCCAAAGCACGGGATTACAGGCTGAGCCACCGAGCCCGGCTTCGGTTATATTTTTAAACAAACATGTTGAAACAACCCCATCTCTTCTGAGGACGTGTGGTGATAGTTTTTACTATATCTGGGTCTCTGCCTTTTCTATTAATGAACCTGAGTACTAACGCTCCCCACACTTAGTAGTGTAGGCTGCTGGATCTCTTCTATCAGCCTTGACTTTGGTCCAGTTCGCTCTGCAAGTATACGTTCTCACAGCGCCTAGCTACTCCGTAGTCATGTGCCTGTCTACCTCCTTGACTTGGAACGGGATTCCTTGTCTGTTACAAGAGAAAGAAAAAGGCCATTTTGACAGTTTTTCCTCACTGCTGCTCACTTTTGCTCTTATCTTTGGGGTCACGGCTGTGTTCAAGACAGTTAGAGCTCATGAAATTCTTGAAGCTATGAATAAGTCTGTTTATTAAACCACCCAATACTGGTTTTAATATAGAATAAAAGTAGCCTTTTGTTGAAAAATATGTTTCCAGTGGGCTAATAAGATTCCTAAAAATTCCATTCTAAGGGATAATTATTTGGGCTGACACATTTTCTTTTGTGGGTTTATTAGATAAGGGAATGTCTACCATCAGAAAACAATGTTCTGAAGGAAAAGAAACAGGACTGAATTTTTCTGGTCGGGTAAACAATGTTCTGAAAGAGGGAAGACAGACTGAGGGAAAGAATTTGAAGGGGTCTTTAGGGGGCCAGGATGGAGAAGGCTGGCAAGCACCAACATCAATAAGAGGTTGACCGGCAACCAGACAATCAGGTGACCCTTAACAGTCACCATTCCCTTCTGTGGGGTCAACCCTTGTTAGGAGGGGTAGGTACAGGGAGGAGATACCAAAGAGGAAGCCAGACCACCTTTCACAAGAGGCTCTGATATACAGACAGAGAGATTTGTGTGTGCGAGAAAACAAAGCAAATACGTCAAAAATGGGTTAAAAACACGGTGGGCATGCTTAAACCAATGCCTGTGTTACCCCTGATGGACTAGTGGCAGGTGCAGTCCAAACTGAAGAGCCGAAAACATCGTTATCTAATAGTTTGCTTTAGAAGGAATTACTGTTTAATTTCAGCCACAGTTTATTATTTTAAAAAATCCAATTCACTCACGATATATAAAGTCGTATTTTTGGCCTTGTAAACAGCTAGACTGGTAAATGTTGGGGGAGTGCTGGCAGCACGAACTTACCTTCAATATTTTGATTAGTTCCGCTTGGCTTGTGCAAAATTGCACACGTTAAATAGAGCAATGCCTTCACAGTAACTTAGCAATTATTCTGCCATTATATCGGCCCCCCAAACCTGCAGATTTCACCAAATAAATGTTTTAAAGAGACCATCATTAGATCTTAACAATTTTATTCCCAATAAATACTATGAATTCACTGCTGTGATTATACCTCGAAAAACATCACATGGCTAAAATCCATAAGCAATATAATTGTTCTCAGGCTCTCTAAATAGAAATTTTCCCCTGAAAATCATACTAATTCAAGCAGGCATGAAATAAAATAATTTAAGACTAAAAGTTGGGGATTTATATGTTCAAAAGTAAGTCCAGGTGAAGGAATAAGCCTGTTAAAATTAGAATAAAATTAAAGTCTGATTATTTCAGTTAGACATGAGAAATAAGTTCAAGAGTCTGCTGTACATCATGGAGACTACAGTTAATAAAAATATATTTTATACTTGAAAATTACTAAGAGAGCAAATATTATGTCCTCACCACACAATATGGTGTGTGAGGTAGTACATATAACAGGTAGCTTGATTTAGCCAACTCACAATGTATGCAAATATCAAAACATTATCTTAAACACTGTAAATATATACAATTTTATTTGTCAATTTAAAGATAAAAAGAAATATAAGAAAATGAAAAAACTAAAATCTGATAGATGTAGTAGAATAAAGATACCATCGGGAAGTGAGAGAAAGTCTGTCTCTATAAAATTCTGCACATGGTTTCTTAACATTTTGTGGTCTCTTCATGAAGAACACACTACCTGAGTGTTTCAGCCATCTATTGCTGTGTAACAGACCTCCCCAAAACCTAGTGGATTAAAACAATGACTGGTGATTTAACTGGATTCCCTTGTGGCCCGTACGAATCTTACATACATAAATCACTTACATACATAAGTCACAGAGCATGTGCTCCACTTGACATAGCCTGGTATCACCCATGGGCTGAAAGACCCAAGAAATCTGGGTCTCCTCCATGTGGTGTCTCTTCCTACACAGCCTCTTCGGGAAACCCAGACACAATAGTCTGGGTTTCCATAAAACATGGCATCTGGATTCCTGAAGAAGAAGGGCAGAACTTTCTAGACTTTTAAAGGGCTAAGTCTGGATCTACACAGCATCACTTCCACCACATGATATTGGCCAAAGAAAGTCACAAGGTCAGTTTCAATTCAAAGAGAAAAATGGACTTTTCATAAAGCCAGTTCAAACTCAAGGGGAAGGAAAAACAGACCAACTTTTGATGAAAGGAACAGCATGAGAACATACTGAGGGGAGAAATTGATGGCCCTCTCTGGAAACAAGTTAACACAATGGGTAATATTTAGTAGCATCTCATCTTCTTGTAGTCAAGAATCACTCACTATTTCATGACTTAGGGTGTGTGTGTCATTGTAAAAAGTACTGCCAATGGCTTTGTTCTTACCCAAGAATAGAGTGGCAAGAGACTGAGCACATGAAAAATAGCACATTGTCTGAATATATACAAATCAGTGCCCATAGTGCTTTTGTCACTGTATTATTATTATTGTAGTCTTTGAACAAACAAAAATATATTTTTTAAAGTGCACAAGTGATTGTTTGAAGAGTATAATTACGTGCATTAGGATAATCTATACTTTTACTTAAAGAAAGAGGAAATTCCACCCCATGAAAAATAAACTTATGAAATATACTAAGGTAGATTGATTCTGTATACAGCAGGTCCTCCAATAATGTCATTTCATGCAACGTGTTTTCATTCTAATATTGGTGAGGATGAATATCCAATTCCTGGCCGGGGCCACTCTCTGTATGGAGTTTATACATTCTCCCAACATCTGCATAGGTTTTCTCTCTGCAGATTCCTTCCATATTCCAAAGATGTACCCATTAGGTTAATTGGCATGCCTAGCTGGTTCCAGTGTGAGTGTGTGAGAGTGTATGCATGCTTGTGTGTGTATATGTGTGTGTTTGCATGTGTGTGCTTGTGAGTGTGTGCCTACGTGTATGTTTGTGAATGTGTGCGTTTGTGAGTGCGTGTGCATGTGTCTGTGTTTGTGAGTGTGTGTGCACCTGTGTGTGTGTGTGTTCAACAGGATGCCATGCTGTCCATGGTGGTTCCTACCTTGCACCCTGAGCTGTCAGAACAGGTTCTGGACACTCGTGAACTGAATTGGAATAAGCAAGTTGGAAAATGAATAAACAAATAAAAATGTGTAAGGTCTGTGATAATCATACAGATGCATGGCAGTGAACGATTCAGGATGAAAGTACTCCTTGAGCCCACGGTGTGTGATTGTATTTGATCTGTGTCATAGGAGAAGTTGCACCTGACAATTTTCTCTCTGTAAACATTTATTTCTTTTTTAATTTTATTTTTAATTGACAAATAATAATTGTACATATTCATGGGGTACATACTGATGTTTCAAAACATAATGAATAATGATTACATCAGGGTAATTAGCATATCTATCATCTCAAACATTTATCACTTATTTGTGTTTGGAACATTCAATATCCTCCTTCCAGCTATTTCTTAATTTAATTCACCACTGTTATGACCACAGTCACCCACTGATGCACCAAAAGTTGAGCAAATAAAATTATCTTACTTGTTTTTATTAATCTTTCTTAAATGTATGTGTAACACATTTATTTCAAAAATTAATATTAGATGTGTTTTAGGTCTTTATTTAGACGTTTGATGATGTTTTTTGTTATCAGAAGAAAGCCATAACTGTTATTTTTATCAATTATCCTGTGGTAGAATTGATTTCATTGTATGTTGTTTTGCTTAAAGTTACAGTTTCCAAGAACCTCTGGTCGACATTCAGTGAGGACTTACCATACCGGCACATAAACTCAGCATGCGCATGACTGAACTCATCTTTGCCTTCTTCCATGTTTCCTAGCTCTGGGAAAGATAACAGGGTCTCAGTCAACCAACTGGAGAATGTGAGGTCATTCCTTTTATTGATCTTTCCAGAGTCCATCATGACCCAACTAAATCCCCCTGGGTTCCAGTGAAGTATACTGTATCCCACAAAAGTGTTTGATGTATATGCTTAATGATTGTTCTGCCCTCAATCTACCCCTCTTTTTTGCAATAATGCCTATTACCTGGCTCATCTCTGGCCTTATTTCTTCTAGTCCATAATACATATGTCTGCCAGGTGTATCTTTCTAAACTCGGGACATATTATGTCACCTTTTTATTTAACGGATTCAATGGAACTTCCAGATTAGAAGGAAGACTAATTAACAAATGCAAAGAAATGCATTACATAGTTTCCATTTGATACCCAAGAAAGCACACAGATAAAAAGAATCCAGTGAACTTATGTTAGAGTCAAGGAAAGATTTTAGAATGTCAGTGGGAGGAGATGTGAAAAATTCCATTAATAGCTGATGCACATTCTGCCTCCTGAGTCAAAATGAAAGATATCAACCCCTAGTGCCAACTCCAAATATGAGTACAAGAAAGCTGCACTAACTTAGAAACAATAAGTACAAAAACAAGAGGGTGCAGGGAGAGGAAGACAATTAAATCTAGTGAAGTGGCATATTAAGCAAAAAAAAATTAAAGACTTCCCTTTTGTCTTCTGTTATCCTTCTCTGTGCCAAATTTTTTATGTTGCACCAAGCATGTGGCTTCAGACTGTGGAGTCATGGGATACGTATATTTTACTCAGAACAGCACTCAGGTGCCAGGACAGGCCAGGGGCAGGAGAGACCTGCCATGGGATGCTAAAGACTCCACTTAATTTTGTAGGCACGAAAATCATCCTGGGAAGGTATTTCAAGGAAGGATGAGGACAGCAGGACTTGAGGCCAGTAATACAGTTACAGAGAAAGACGAGTGAATTGAGACCGAGGACTTGACAAGGAGTGAAAGGGAGTCATATTAGAGGTACTAAATAAGGGGAACTCACAGGACTTGTGTGTGCCTGTAGGAGCAGGTGGATTACTGTAAGAGTTTATCAGCATCATCAACATCAAACTGTCTCAATGGCAGCAAACAGTAAGTATTGTCTATGCAGCCCCATTTCACAGATGAGGCACAAAGAGATAAAATAACTAGTTCATGGCTAGACGGTGTAAAAGGAAGAGCCAGAATATGAATCCAGATGGTCCAGAATCTGCCTTCTTAACCGCTTCACGACCTTAAATGTATGTAAATGGTTTTGACCTTGGCATGTGCTCCAGCCACACTGAATTACTGATGTTGGCTTCATTTACATCAGGTGTTGCCATGCCCGGGCCCCTTGGATGTGGTTTTCAATTACTAGAAGACCCTCACAGCCTAGCTGAGCTCGTCCATCCTGCAGGGCAGAGGAGCTTTCTCTTTCTCAAAAACCCTTCAAATGCTAAGCAGTGATATCCTTCTTTCTCCACACATCACTGTTACAGCAGTTACCAAACTATTGCAATTATTTCAGAGAAAGGAAATGTTGCTGTTTCATGATGAAATATTTTCGCTTTTTGAAGAGTGAAGGAAATAATATAAGGAATAACCACCCGTGCATGAATCTACCACTCACAAATTGAGATCTCTTGAGTACATCTCCCTGATCCCGTTTTCTGCGCATGACATTTACTTTTATGATGTGTGTCCTTATATTTTAGTTTCATATACACATATAAACAATTGGACAGTTTTTATCTGTTACTACCACCATATACCCTGTACACCATAAACATATTTTTTGCATCTTACTATTTTTTAGTCAGCATTTTGTTTCTACATTAATCTATGATGTGATTCTGCTTCACTCACTTTAATTGTTGTTTCACTGTATTACTCTGCAACACATTTTTTCCTACTGATAGGCATTACAGTTGTTTCCAGCATTTCATTCTTCCAAACAATATTGAAATGACTTTATTCATGTTTGAATATGCTTGCATGAGAGCCTCTCTGGGTTACATACATAAGTCACAGAGCATGTGCACAATCACTTTATTAGCTCTTGCCTAATGTGCATTAGCAGTATAGAAGACTCCCCGTTGCTTCACATACTTGCCAGTTCTTTGAATTGTGGAACTAGAACTTTTTTCCAAAATAATGGATATGAAATTGCATTTCATGGCTATTTTAATTTTCATTTCTGTAAAAATTATTGAGGTTGGGCAACTTTTCAATCATTTGTTGGCCAATTGCACTTCCTATTCTGTGAGTAACCTGCCAACTTTTTGATGAAATTGTTTGATTTTTGCTAACTGATTTGGAGTGCTTTTGATTTCCCGGATAATAATCCATGAACTTGTGAATTCTGTCAATATCGTCAGCAGTCCTTAGCTTTACTTTTCTTTTCTTATGAAGTACCGCGAAGCTTTTTTAAATTTTTCGTATGGTAAGCTATTATTTTTTTCACTTTTAATTTTTGTTTCTTATTTGTTTAAAAAAGACTTTCCAACTTCATCTGTAAAATTGTTCTCCTATACTTTCTTCTGAAAGTTCTATTTTTCACATTTATATTTATGTTCTTAATTTACCTGTAATTGATATTTACATATGATATAGGATGCTGTTTAATTTTTTCCTTTAAAAATGCTCAGCACCATTTATTAACTGTCAATTTTTTCACCACTAATTTTAATATCTATTAGATCGTTTTATAATCTTTTTTTAAGATTATACTATTACTCATCAGATATTTATTTATTGCATTTGTTATTTTAATTTATGTTATTGATACAAGATATTTTACATATTTGTGGGGAACGTGTGAGTACTTGTTACATGCAAAGCATATGTAATCATTAAGTAAGGGGTATTCAACTTCTTGAGTATTTATTATTTCTATGTGTTGGGAACATTTCAAGACCTCTCTTCTAGCTACTTTGAAATAGACAATATATTGTTACTATTATAACTTCTCTCCTTAAATGTTAACAAACACTTATATATTGATAACTGTGTACCAAAAACTGTTCTAAACACATAATAAATATTACCTCCTTGAGTCCTCATTCAAGCGAGGAAACCAAGAATCAAAGAAGTTAATTGACTTACTCTACATTACATGCCTAGCAAGATTCAAACCCAGTCTAGCATCAGAATCCACACTCTTGGATAAGGATATTTATGACGTTATACTATATAAGTTTTTTTGTTTGTTTGTTTGTTTGTTTGCTCAGACTTGTCAAGCCATTTGCTCACTGTTCCTTCTTCTTCTTCCTGAATAATGTCCTTCAGCAAGAGTCTGAGAGTGAGGAAGTCACTCATCTCTCTATCTCATGTTTGTTCATCTGAAGGTATCTCTATTGCCTTTACTTTATATACATCTTTTGATGAAAGTTTAGCTGAGTATACAATCCTAATTTGACTATTACTCCCTCTCAATGCTTTAACAATATTCAATTATCTGTGAGTTTTCTTTATCACTGCTCAGAAGTCAGTTTGCTCGTTTCTTTGTCTTTGTCTTTAATGTTATACATTTCTACTATAATTTGACCATGTGTGGATTTAGTTTTATGTATTTGCTTAGAAATCATTAGGTCTCCTGAATATAAAAATACAGGTTGTTCACAAAAGTATAAAAAATTATTGCCTTGTATACCACTTCTTTTAATTATCTCCAGTCTACTAGACATACTGTAGATTTTTTTTTAAACCTTATCCTGTCTCTATATACTCTAGAAAAATGTGGTTTAGTGAAAGGTCAAGCAGTTTTTGTTTTTTTATGAAGCTAAACAAATATTTATCCTATGACTCAACATAGAAGTGTTTACCCAAAAGAAATGAAAATCTATATTCACAAAAAACTCGTATAAGAATGTTTATAGCAGCTTTATTCATAGTAGCCAAAATCTGGAAACAATCTAATGTCTGTTAACAGCTGAATAGATAAATTAATTTTGATATTTCTATACAAGATAGAGGAATCTCAAAAATATTATTTTGGGTGAAAGTAATCTA
This sequence comes from Carlito syrichta, assembly GCF_000164805.1. Lineage (NCBI taxonomy): Eukaryota > Metazoa > Chordata > Mammalia > Primates > Tarsiidae > Carlito > Carlito syrichta. The sequence continues at coordinate 297,721 of NW_007253837.1, read as the reverse complement.
CATGAAAGAGTACATGCCTAAAGATTCAATGTGTATGATTGTTTAGAATAAGCAGAATTAACAGGAGAAAAAAAATAGTGACTGTCTCTAGAGGAAGAGTTGAAGGTGGGAATATGAATGACTGAGAAGTGATATGAAGTTTTAAAAAAGTTCTATATCTTGGTAAGGGTTTGTAATTTCTTCTCTACAACAGTTTATATATAGTTAATATGTGTTTAATTGTGTAAGCATCAAAAAATAAAATAAATTTTATTAATGACACATTTTAAAGCAAAAGTAAAAAAATGTCAACAATACTAAACTTTTAGATATTCTATGTAAAATTCTTGTACCTTTTTTCTATGCTTGAAAGTTCTCATAAAATGGCAGAAAATTTGTCTGTTTCATGATATCTTGTTTCTTATGTTTTGATTCTCTTTTATATCTTTAATTATTTTCCAGTGGCTTTTTTTCATAGTTTCTATCTGAACTTCTATTTGATACTCTTAGGGACCAAATTCTATTTTTTGCTGTCTATTGACTTTCACTCATGGTGAATTTCTTCCTTGCAAAATTTTAATTCTGTATTGTAAACTCATATTTAGTTGGGCATAGGTTAAGGATATTTTCTTCCAGATATATTTTCCTTTTTCTCAACCTTATTTCCCAAAGTTATTTTCAGATTTTTAATGTTACTTCTCAGCACAAGATCTTCAAGCTCTAGCAGATAGTCTAGGTTCCATCCAAATCTTAATTATAATAGGCTAATTTATTTCTTCTTAAGTCACCCCCATGCTCAGGGCAAGAACAGCTTCCATTTTCCTGATGTGACAGTCAGTTATTTTCCTGATCTTTCCTTTACCTGAATAAGACATCAAAATTTTTCAATTTTATATTGGAATTTCATCCCAACACCCTACTTCCTTTGGAACCAATGCCCCTTCTCCTAACTATTAATGGTCCTATACCCCCAAAGTCTTGGTTACCAAGCAGTACAACAACTTGCTGGAGCAACAAAGAGTTTTCCATTTTTTATTACTCTTTATTATGGTTCCTATGGATTTAGTTTACACTTCTATAAACTCCAGAATTTCTAGGTGTTTTATGGAAGGAAGATTTTTGTGCTTTTAATCTCTTATGTTGCCATATATTGTAGCCACTCATAGATTACAGGTTGGTCATCACTAATGTATGGTCTTAGACTATCTGATTTATATCATCAACAACTTACATAGCACTTAATATATGGTATATAATTAGAAATACTTATTGATGAGTGATTTTGACTGTATATTACAAATATTTTGAAAACATAATAACTAACCTTTATATTCAGGATCTCACTTAATTCTCACAACAGTATTGTGAATTAGGTAATAGAAGTCTAATTCACAGACTAGAAAATGTAAGCTTAATGGGAATAAATAAATTTCTCAGGGTCACACATCTAGCAAATAGTAGATTTGACTTTCAGCCAAAGGGCTCTTTGATTCTAGAGCCTACACTACCATGTAAATTATTTTAAATATACTAAAATAAAGTAACTGAATAAATGAGTTACTAAGATATAAATTCATTAATATAATTATTAAGATATCTGTGAAAGGAAAGGCTCCTAGCTCTTGAAAGTTGGCATTTTTAAACTCTATAATAACAAATAACTCCCATAAAATGTAAATTATTCTTCTGTACTTTTTTTTAAAAGGCAAAAAGTGACCTGAGTAGAATTATTTTTATCAAATATCATAGGTTCAGAGAAAGTACATTCAGTATATAAAGAGCTCATACAAAGGCCTGTTGCAGGGGGCCAGCCCCTGCAAGTTTTGGGGAGTCCCTTGGAAGATGTGGTGGCGTCGGTGAATCTGTAGGGATAGATATTAAAAGAAAGAAAGATGGAAGGATAGATATAAAGAGGAAGAAAGAGAAAAAGAAAGTGGACTACTGTTCAGTGAAATGAGCAGAAGCCGTTTATTGAAAGTTACAGCAGGTATTTATCCCCAAATTTTACACAGGCAGTCTCACAAGTCTTTCATGTGAACACAAAGCCAGGTGCAGGAGGGGCATCCCCCACCCACCAGATGCTTAGGTGTGAGGAGGGACAAACCCCAAGATTGTCTTATTGTTCCCTTTGCTAGTTAATGCTCTTCAAAAGCAGTGCAACAGTCCCTACTAGCCTAATGATGTTCTGATAATCAATAACTTCTAAAGCTCACTCAATACCCATGATGACTAACTTAAACTTTATTACCTTTCTATTCTATGCTAATACTACTTACACAATGCTACGGAAGCTCTTAGTTATAGCTTGAACCAATTCCTAAAGAATGTGACCCAGTCCAAAGATCACGCTGGGTTCTATAGGATGTGGCCCAGTCCAAGGTTCATGGTGGGCCATTTTTTGGAACAATAGACTACAATCTCTTAACAAAATGGCTATTCTAAAGTCTTATATATCTATCCTAATTTTTATGAAAGTTTCCAATTCCTAATTCTAATATATAAAGCTGATTAGCAGCAGTAAGGCTCCCAAATGTGACCTGAATTTGAATTATATCTAATACCTAAAGACAAAACCACAGTTTATGGGAAACAGGAACAATGAGTTTCTAGAGTGAGCCATGCCTGTCACAGTCACAGAGCCTTCAGCTTAGGCCAGCAGAGTTCCTTTAGGTTGTTTGTGCTGCATGGCAAAAAGGGGAGGAAAATGGGGTCTACGGCTCCCGAACATGTCCTAGCGGTCTCGGGGTCCACGGCCCTCCCTGATCCCTAACGCTCAGTGGGCCTCCGTGGCCGGCTCCCAACAGCCTGTTATACTAGTATAGCTAAAAAAGTAAGTAAAATCTTGTACCTAACAATTACACCAAGAAAATAATCTCAAATATGAGGGAAAATAGTAGATACAAATAATTAATTTAAAAATTATGTATAGCAAAAATATAAAAAGAACCTAAATATTCAGCAACAGAGTAATAGTTAAGGAAGCTGTTACATAAATCCAGTAGACAATTGTGCTGGTATAAAAAGAGGATAAATTAAAAATTTAAAAAGCATTGAAAAATTCTTATTGACTTAAAAAAGAACAGCAAAAAAATCAAAGAATGTTTACAATCTGCTATATATGTGTGGAAAAATACTAAAAAAAAGTATACCCAATGCCAGTAATATTTGGGGGGTTTATTAAGGAGACTATGAATGATATTTTAAACTAATTTTCTTATTCTTCAATTTTTTTAAATGAAACTTTTACTGTTATGAAAAAATGTTTGAAATATACATATATTTAATTATTTATAGACTGTTTCTCCAGTTTTTACTAAATTTAAATGGGCCACAGGGTATTAGAAACCCAGATTCGTTAGCTCAGCCTGTAATCCCAGCACTTTGGGAGGCCAAAGCGAGTGGATTGCCTGACCCCTCAGGTTCGAGACCAACCCGGTCAACTTGGTGAGACCTCATCTCTACAATAAATCAAAAAATTAGCCGAGCGTGGTAGCACAGCCTGTAGTTCCAGCTACTTGAAAGACTGAGGCGAAAGGATCTCCGGAGTCCAGCAGGTCGATGCTGGGGTGGCTGTGAGTGTGCAACTGCACTCCAGCCTGGGCAACGGAGTGAGACTCCAACTCAGAAAAGAAAAGAAAAGAAACCTCCTTTCAAAACCTTAATATCAACTATTTGCCATCTTGAATTATCTGCTTCAGAGAACGAGGGCTTCCTGATATTTCCTAAATCTAACTCTGGCCTTAACCTCTTTCCCTTGTTGGGTTGCCCTCCACTTGAAGTCTCTCCTGGCCTCAACTTGTCTTTACCTGTTAAAAAGCCTACACATTGTTTAAGTTACAGCTCAAAGGTCATCATCCTTACAAGGAATTTCCTGATCCCTCTGCCCAGTCACAATCATGTAAGTTTTACTTACATTTAGTCTTGGCAAAATCATTTGTGCTATGGAGATAGTGAGGGCTTTGACGAAGCTGACCTTAAAGCAAATGACATTCTTCAAAGACACAAGTTTTTTTTGTTTCATTGGTTGGAATTTTTTTGTATTGTTTTGTTTTGTTTTGCTTTGTTTTGTATAACCTCAATATAAATTTCTGCCTTTGTCATAATCTTTCCTAGTCAGCATTGTTTTTCTTGTATAGTTAAACATATTGCATAATTTTCACCACTTCATTCACCATTTACTTTTTCAATTGATTTCTATTGCTTCTAAGTGGTTACACACATTATCCCTACAGCTCCATTCCAAAGGCCGTCAGAGCTCTGCATATATTGTTCAATGTCATATCCATGCCAGGTATCCCTCCCTTGCTCTCTATGAAATGCATCCATGATTGAGAACTGATCATATTATCTTGTAAGGGCCTGGTCCTTTGTCTGCATCCTTCTCTAAACCTGGAACCTGGAATTTTCTCTTTCACTAACGTATTCCCAGCATGTACACACATGATAAATATGTGCTCAATGGAGAGTCGAATGCATGAGCATGGTATGATGAAAACAGCTGAGTTCAGACTAGTTGAAGTAATTGGTCATTCCCTTGGTCCAATTCCCAGTAACCCAGCTTTGCAAGAATTTGCAGAAGTTGCTCTGGCTGTGAAGTGATGCTGTGAACATGTCATATATTACTTACTTTAGAATCCTTTTTACTATAAAAAAAAAAAAGCTGACAATGTCCATTTCAATATTTGGTTTTAATGACATGGCATCCAAATATACTTTCTGACCCTAAACTTCATATCTCATAGTGTATGGTTTTACAAACTGTATCTGATTAAAATAAACACAAAGCAAGAATATGTTTATACAGAAAAATTAAGTGCTCTGCATTCTACAGTTCCTCAAAGCGGGTGTTTATTGGGTTCACCTTGGGTGGCCAAAGGTCTTCAGCATTTATGCGCGTGAGGAAAACCCTTGGGGTGAGAGTCAGCCCTATGGTGGACGAAGCTGCCGCTGTGCTTTGACTAACATCTTCACTCCCTGCCCACCCCATCCCAACTCTCCCTTTTTATTCCTTTCTCTTCTCTCTTATTATCAAGCACAGGGCTGCATATTAGCGTTTAGCACTGGTGAGTTATATATAGAAGACATTCTACATGTGTTGAATTGAATTTTAAATAAATAAACCTGGGTATAGATCGCTAACAAATGCCAACTCGTATAGCAGAGAAAATTCTTAACATTGGGGATATACTAAGATGATGAATAAAATGCTTGCACTGAAATCTTTTCTTAAAAATGTAAATGTATTATTGTATATTTATCTGAGATGTTTCACAGATCTTTTTTTTTGAAGTACACATTTCTAAATAAATACTTTGGTCAAAGATCTTGGATCTCTCTCTCTCTCTCTTTCTCTCTCTCTGTTTCTCTCTCTCTCTCTCTCTCTCTCTCTCTCTCTCTCTCTCTCTCTCTCTCTTGCTCACGTTCACTGAATTGAAAAGAACTCCCCAAAGATATTAATGAGCAAGCAAGAGACCTAGGAAAACTGCCATCCAAAAATTGGACAGAATAAAAGTGTTTATTTTCCTAACAGAGCCATGCTCCACTAAGGCAAAGGCTGTTTTTAAGTGTCCAGGTAAATCTAACTCTTCCAACACAATCAGTCCATCAACCTAATCCATATTCAGCACTTTCAAAAAACAGTCGTTTTCGGTTTTGCAGGTTTCTAAGAGTCTGCAATGTACTTTGTGCAATGAAATAAAACATATTTTTAATATTTGGCCGAGACTTAAATTCTCAAGAGCCAAGATTTCAGAGCAAATATTTCCACATTAATTGAAAATTTTATTGTCAAATATATTTCATGGTTTATTCATGCAGAGTAGTGCTTCTTGTCTCCAACCATTCATTCTGATGATTTTACGGAGAAGCCAGAGGCTATTTTCACAATTGGGGTGACATTTAAAATCAGGGTGACATTGTTTTTCTCATATGCAAGAATAATGATTTCTTCCTTTATGCTATCTTCTCCACTGGATTCTTTTGTTGATAATAATATCTTTCTTGCTTAGCTTACAGGATAGTTATAAGAATTTACAAAGAGACAGCATGTGTGCATCTACTATATAACTTATAAGTCATTACATTATCATTATTTTTATTGTTATTCATCCAAAATAAGATTCAAGTGTCAAGGACTCATAGAACCCTTGAGGAGGAGGAAGAAAGAGACATCTCTTGATTAAAGCATGCTTCTGGGAAGATTCCCTGTGTTCAGTTTTGCCTTCACCCATCACGACCTGTTTAATCTTGTGCAAGATATTTAACTGATCTATGACCCAAAACCTTCAATTTATAAAATAGGGAAATAAGATATTTGTATTAGATTATATATTGGCAATGTAGCTATACCATGTGAAGTTGGTTGCTACATGGTATAAACGCCCATTTATTATTTCACTAGAGATTAAGTACCACAATAGGAATAATGGCATTCATTTATCCATTCCATAAACAAATTCTTATTGCCAGTCTCTGTTCTAGGTACTCTGTATACTGCAGTGAGGACAGACAAGGTCCCTGCTCACACACAATGATCGAGTAAGTAAAGTAATTTCAGGGAGCGGCAAGTACCATCAAGAAGCTAATATAGACTAATCACATAGAGCTTCAGGAGTGCAGAGCTGGAAGCAGGTACTTTAGGAAAGATGGTCAAAGAAGGCCATCTAAGAGTATGACTCTCAACCTAGCATCTAAAGGTTTGGAAGGTGTCGGGACACAGGCACCAGTCATACAAAGATCTGAGGGAAAGGCATTTCAGACCGAGGAAATAACGTTGGCAATATGTCTGGAATAAAAACTAGCCTGTTTTGTTCAGAAGACAGAAGGGTCCTTATGTGTCTTGAGTATGATGAATGGGAGGAGGAGTCATATGAGGTGGAGGTAGAAAACAGAGTGGCCACATCACACGGAGCAAGGTAGACCCTACTGAAGAGCTAGATTGTGTTCCAATTGTATTATAACTTTGAATTCCATTCCTTGCATGGTCTAGACAATATTAGATGTTAGGCAAATATTTCTGATAACTTAATAGATACACAAAATATTTTTGAATATTATACAAGGAGGGCATTTAGAATACTGAGAGATTTTGAGACTCCCAAGAGATGTCTTCTACCAAGGAAAAGCCAGAAATTAGTCATGCATTCCATTCTTTTTTTTTTTTTTTTTTTTTTGAGTTGGAGTCTCACTCAGTCGCCCAGACTGGAGTGCAGTGGCCGCTCCTGGCCACCGCAGCCTCGACCTGCTGGGCTCCAGCGATCCTTCCGCCTCCGCCTTCCGAGTAGCCATCATTACAGGTATGCGCTACCACCCCCGGCTGATTTTTTGATTTATTGTAGAGATGAGGTCTCGCTGCCCAGGCAGGTCTCGAACCCGCGGGCTCAGGCAATCCACTCACCTCAGCCTCCCAAAGGCGCGGGATGACAGGCTGAGCCACCGAACCCGGCTGCATCCCATTCTTAAAATAAGTCTCTGCTTAATCTGGCTGTTACTCCTAGAAATAAGATTTCTTCTTTGTTCATCACATTCCATAAAAATGGCTAGTGTAACCATGGGGCAAATGTGAGATTCTGCTTTTAACCAGGAGTGAAGGTTGTTACGTTGGGAACTGTAATGTAGATGGTTCATGTCTGTAATGACGGAAATGTTCTCTTCCTGCTGTCCAGAGTGGTAGGTAGTAGCCACACGTAGCTATTGAACATTTTCTATTTGATTGAGGAACTCAGATGTTTGTTTTATGTATTTTTACGATTAATTTGAATCAACTTTAATTTTAAGAGCCCTGTGAATACTATACTGAATGGTACAAGTTGTACTGTCTTTGTCTTTGCCATTAACCTTCCTTAGTTGGTTCATCAGCATCCTATGTCCAACTCTTCCTCAGTCTCACTACCAGCACATGCTGTGGCCCACTGACTGAACTTTTTCAAGCCACAGTCATCAATAGGGCTACTACATGCGCTGATTACATGCACCCTGATGCTTGGCACTTACTTGACCCCACCCCAAAGGGTTTCGTGTGTCTCACATCTGTGGTAAGATTATGGGGAAGACCTGGTGAGACCACACAGACACATGAAGCATCCTCACCTCTGCAGTTCAATAAATAACTCTATGCCGATGAGTCAGAGGCATCATTCTTTTTGCAAAGGATGGCCTCAAACACTGTCAATTAATGCGCTTGGGGTACTTTTTCCAGGTTAGAAGGCACATCTGCTTCAGCCAAAAGCAAGATGAGTGATTTCCAGAATTTGCCTACACTTAGTTACTCTAAAATTCAAGGAATTCAATTAAAGTTTCCAAATCTGTCATATTCTCACTACTGCTAATAATAAAACAACTGGATAATCATTTTTCTTTCAGAAGTGAAACAGCTGTTTGAACTTAATTCCAAATAAAACATTTTACTTTCAAATATAGCGCTCCATTGTTTCTTCAGTGGGGAGGCAGGAAGAAAATACAGGTATCTTGCTTTTCTACTCAAATTTGTCTATATCTAAAGAGTGAGTTCATCAGAAAGATGATTATAAGGAACTTCTGGCAGATTACCAGAGTAATATTTGGGACAATTTAAACTGACTCATTCGTGCTTTATTTTGTGCTGGCAAACACAATCTCCAGAGTTAAACATTTTTAAAATGCTATTTAACAACATTTTAAAGTATCCTTTTAAAGTTCAAAGAATACTTTAAAAACATATTTCTATGAGTCGGGCATGGATAAATCAGAGGAATGAAGATTAAATGTCTACGAGGGGAAAAAAATCTAGAAGAAATATACTTGAGAAAAAAATCGAGATTCCCACCAAACTATTTTAAAAGAATTTTTCAAAATTTGCCTGTTACAAAATCTACAATTAAAAACTTCTTTGGGTACTCAGATAAAGAATTTCACTGTTCCCCTGTATTATCCACAGTAATCTTAAGCCCTCTCCCCCACCATGGTTAAGTTCTTTTTGCTACGCATAGACTCCTCTGTGACTGAGTCAATGACAGCATCTTCCTTGATTTCTACAGAAGACATGATTAATTCCTTCAACAACCCTAAAGCCATTCTCATCCAGCAGATGGCAATGGCAGCATCTCACAGTATCTATGATGTTAACAGTATAAACTTCTTTTAAGTAATTCATTTTCTAGCAGCATAAGGAGTAGATAATGATTCTCTGACCTAAAAGGAGGGTGGGGGTCCTTGCAGGCATTCTATCCTCTGGAGTGACATTTGTCAAATTCAGATATCTAAGATCCAGGTTTACATGTTGAGCATCCCTAATGTGAAAATCTGAAGTCTAAAATGCTCCAAAATCTTAAACCTTTTAAGTGCCCACCTGGCGCCACAAATGGAAAATTCCATATCTGGCCTCACGTGATGGGTCGCAGTCAAAATATGGTTAAAACTGTTTCATGCACAAAATTACTTAAAATGATTGTTTAAAACGATATTCACGCTATGTGTATAAGGTGCATATGAAACATAAATAAATTCATGTCTAGACTCCATCCATCATTCACTACCTTGCAATACTGCAGTAATCTAATCTTCACTTGGTTCATTATTTATATGCCAATACTCCAAAACCAAAATAATTTGAAATCTGAAACCCTCTGGTCCCAAGCATTTTAGACAACCTGTATATGTCTTTGGAATCCCAGAGAGGCAAGAATATCAGTGTGAAAATGTTGACGTTGTCTTAAAAGTTAATAGAAACACAGACACTGAAAGTATATGATAGCACTCAATGTGAAGGTCATCTGAGAGATCCAGAATATTCTAACTGGATGGGGAGAGTTGCTTATATTATGTTTAAGTATCTTTACGATGCAAACACAAAATGAGAAACTTTCCTAGAGGGCTCTTATATCTTGGAGAAGGAAACCAAGAACTTCAATTCAAAAAGCAGTACTCCAAAAGATGAATGTTTAGTAGATTACATGATTTAGTGAAACACTGTATTACTTTAGGTGTATTTGTAGAAATACAAACTCATCACTACTGTAACCTCCTCAATTATCACAGAGCCTGTTAAATAAATAGCAATAATTTTGCCTAGATAAATTCGTAAGTTAAGGAGGGGATTTATAAAATTGAGTTAGCAGTAAATCCAAGGAAGCTCTGTCCATCACTTACCACCTTGTAATAATCAAAAATCTAATCACCACTTGGTTCTTGGCACTGCAAGGGTGTGTTCACTGAGTTTTTTAACTTATGAGGGTATTCATGGTGTTCTTCTGTTGGCCAATTAACAGAAAACAATGTTAGTCTATTAGAAAATGTTTTGGCCAAGAGTATATCTTTGTCAGAAAGTCTGGGTCTATATGGCCCTATCTTATTTTCCACAATTTATCATCACTGAAATTAACACATTAACCTCAAAGTCAAATAGGAAGCTGTTGACAGAATGAATTGGCTCAGACATTAGTAGAAACTTGCTTTATAGCCAATCCTTCAAAATAGAATAACGAATCCATTCAATATTTGTTGATTATTTATTACATGCAATACAATATAAGTAGATGCTTAAGGGGTATAAATATGTATGAGACATCACATCTTCAAAAGAAATTTATTAGGTGACCATGGATGGATAGAATGATAGGCTAAGAGATGGACAAAATACCTTCAGAATATTTTCTAGAAGCCTCTTGGTAAATTTTTTTATCTTTGGGACAAAAAATTATTTAATTACAGTGTTAATGCTTAATAACAAGATCTTTCCAGAGAAAAAAATTGTCTCAAACACAATCTCCAGAAATTTGCCCTACAAGTGGTATAATTTTCCATTTGCTCAGCCCTGCCATATCAACCCCGTATTAAAACAGTTCAATAGCAGCTAGCACTATACTTCATTTGGGGCAATTACTGTCAGCTCTATGCTATTGAGTAATGTTGTTCCATAATGACACGATACTGTAGTACTATTAATATACCACATATTAATATTCTTGTAGAAGCTATTTTATATAGAAATATCTGTTAACCAAGAATTGCGCACATGTACAGTACAATGAACATTAATGCCTGAAAGCATCTGGAGATCTCAAAATGCCTTCTATAAAATCATATCTAAAGCCTAAAACTATTAAATTCAATCAATCAGCAAATTTGTATTAGTCTTATTGTTATAGCTAGAGACAATGCAAAAACGTACTAAGATGTGGTTTCTACTCTCAAGACATTTACAACTATAAAAAGATTTATAACCCACTCAACAAATCTTTAATAAATACATTGTGAATGTTTAAAAGGAGGACTTTTGTCCCTGTCCCAATTCCTTTTCCTGTCCTCAAATAAAGAGAAGTTGCCATTGGCCAAAACATGAGACTTTCTGGGTTTGTTTTACTAGCAAGAAGGGATAGTATCCAGGTTGTGTGGCCGTCTTTCACTTTCTGTCTCCCTGTGGTAAGCAGATTTCTGAGATACAGTTTCCTAGAATCAGAGGAAAGGCCTAAGGCCTGAGCCATGTTCTCCTGCACAAGTATCACCAAGTGGGACTGCATTGCAGGAGACAGGATGATTATCAGCTGTTAATACGTTGATATTTTATAAAGAATTGCTATATGCAAATCTATTTTTATGAAGCCATGAAGGAAAGAGGGTTGAGTAGTAGATTTACCAAAATCCCACCTTAAACCTCTGACATGCTATTTGACCAAAAAGTAAATCTGAGTTCATATTTATCTGTGTATTCATAAAGTTACTATTTGCATTTTTTTACTTTAGTTGGAAAATGTATGTGATTTCCATATATTAATTTTGTTTTGTTTTGTTTTTAGAAAGTAGGATTTATTAAGAAGACAGAAAATCTCCCACAGTAGGAGGGAAACTGAAAGAGGTTGCCCCATATATTAATTTTGTAAACAATATCTATATGTGTCTATGTGTCTTTTTTTAAATGTTAGATTCAGAGAGTATGAATGCATGTTTGCTGCTTAGTCATATTTTTTAGTGGTGGGAGTTGGGTCTCAGGTGGCCCATTCCCCAGATGGTTGTACCCCCTGGGTCATTTCTGAACCCTAAATCGCCTTTCTGCCTTTTCCCTTATTTTTATCCCAGTGTCTATTATTTCCATCTTTGTGACCATTTTAGCTCCAATACATAAGGGAGAACATGCAGTGTTTGGTTTTCTGTTTCTGAGTCGGTTCATTTGGGATGATGATCTCCAACTATATCTATGTTGCTGCAAAGGACATAATTTCATTCTTTTTTATGACTTTATAGTATTTCCATAGTGTATATATACCATTTTTTCTTTATCCAGTCAATTGTTGGTGGGCATTTAGGTTGGTTCCATAATTTTGCTATTATGAATAGTGCTGAAATGAGCATATGAGTAAAGGTATCTTTTTATATATTTATTTATATTCCTTTGGGTGGATCCCTAGTAGTGGGATGGCTGAGCCAAATGGTAATTCAATTTTTAATTCTTTGAGAAATCTCCACACTGTTTTCCATAGAGGTTGAACTAGTTTATAATCCCAACAGTGTTTAAGCGTTTTCTTTCTCCACAACCGCACCAATATCTGTTGTTCTTTGACTTTCTACTAATAGCCACTCTAACTGGTGTGAGGTGATAGTTGATCAGGGTTGTAATTTGCATTTGTCTGATGACTAGTGATGTTGAGCATTTTTTCATATGTTTATTGGCTGCTTGTGTGTCTTCTTTTGAGAAATATCTATTCATGTCCTTTGGACTTTCTGATGAAGTTATTTGGGTTTTTTTGTGTTGAGTTGTTTGAGTTTCTTGTAGATTCTGGATATTTGCCCTCTATTTGAGGAATAATTAGCAAGTATTTTCTCCCATTCAATAGGGTTTCTGTTCACTCTGTTACTTATATCTTTTGCTGTGCAGAAGTTTTTTTGTTTAATTAAGTCACATTTTTCTAATTTGGTTTTTGTTGAAATTGCTTTTAGAGTCTTTGTCACAAATTATTTGCCTAGACCAATGTCCAGAGGAGTGTTTTCTGGGTTTTTTTCTAGGATTTGTATAGTTTCAGGTCTTACATTTAATTCTTTGATCCACCTTAAGTTAATTTTTGTATATGGTAAGAGATAGAGGTCCAGTTTCATTCTTCTACACATGGCCAGTCAATTTTCCCAGCACCATTTAATGAATAGGATGTCCTTTCCCCCATTGTTTATTTTTGTAGGCTTTGTCAGAGATCAATTTGTTGTAGGAACGTGGCTTTATTTCAGGGTTCTCTACTCTGTTCCATTGATCAATCTGTCTAGTCTTGTACCGGTACCATGCTGTTTTAGCTAATATAGCCTCGTAGTAGAATTTGAAGTCAGGCAGTGTGATGTCTACAGAATTGTTCTTTTTTGCTTAGAATTGCTTTAGCTATTCAGGCTCTTTTTTTTCTTTATAAACTTTCAGACTGTTTCTTCTGTGAAGAATGAAGTTGGCATTTTGACCAGAGTTGCATTAAATCTTTCTGGGCAATAGGTCATCTTACCAATATTGACTCTTCCAAACCAGGAAGATAGTATGTTTTTCCATTTGTTTGTGTCATCTACAATTTCTTTCATCAGTGTTTTATAGTTTTCCTTGTAGAGATCTTTCACTTTCTTAGGATATATTCCAAGCTGTTTTATTTAATTATTATTATTTTTATGTATTTATTTGTGGTTAGTGTGAATGGGATTGAACTCTTGATTTGGTTCTAGGCTTGAGTGTTGTTAGTGTATAGGAATGCTCCCAATTTTTGTACACTGGTTTTGTATCCTGAGACTTCACTGAAGTCACCTACCAGGTCTAAGAGCTTCTTGGAGGAGTCTTTAGGGTTTTCTAGGCATAAAATCATGTCATCCACAAACAGGGATACTATATATGACTTCCTTATTGTTGAATTGAATAACTTTTATTTCTTTCTCTTGCCAGATTGCTCTTGCTAGGACCTCCAGTACATTGTTCAATAAGAGTGATGAGAGTGCACATTCCTGTCTTGTTCCTATTCTGAGGGGGAATGTTTCTAACTTTTCTTGATTAAGTACGATGTTGGCTGTTGGTTTGTAATATATGGCTCTTATTATTTTCAAATATGTTCCTTCAATTCCCAATTTGTTGAGGATTTTTTCTTATCATAAAGGAATGTTGGATTTTATTTTTTTATTTTAAAGTTGTGGAGTACAATTCAGGGTTAGGTATACAAACGTAGATTATGCAGATAATCTTGTTGATGAGGTGTGCCCCTCCCTCCCCTAGCAGTTTCCCTCAACTGCCAATCCCTTTCTTATAGTATTATAATTGTTCAAGGTCCGCTTATGAGTGAGAACATACGATATTCTTTTCTTGGTTTCTGTGATAGATCACTGAGTATGATCGACTCTAAATCCACCCAAGTTGTTGCGAAGTTCATATGTTTGTCCTTCTTTTCAGCTGGGTAATATTCCATTGTGTATGCATACCACTTTTTTAAATCCAGTCCAGCTTCGATGAGCAGCATGGTTGGTTCCATGTTTTTGCTATTGTGAATAGAACTGCAACAAGCATTCGTGTGCAGGTATCTTTTTAGTAGAATAATTTGAGTTCCTCTGGGTATGTTTCCAATAAGGGAATTGTTGGGCCACATGGAAGGTCAATTTCTAGTTCTTTCAGAAATCACCACACTGTCTTCCAAAGAGGTTGCACTAGTTTGCATTCCCACCAGCACTAGTTTGCATTCCCACCAGCAGTGTAGAAGTGTTCCTTTTTCTCTGCATTCTCATCAGCATCTCTTGTTGTTTGTTTTAAATTACGGCCATTCTTACTAAGGTTAGGTGGTCTCAATGTGGTTTTGATTCGCATTTCTCTGATGATTAGTGAGGCTGAGCATGCTTTCATTTGTCTGTTGGCTGCCCGTATATCTTCTTTTGAGAAGTGGCTATTCATGTCTTTTGCCCACTTTTTAGTGGGGTCGTTTGCTTTTTTCCTTCCAGCACATTTGAGTTCTTTGTTAATCCTAGATGTTAGGCCTTTGTCAGATATACAGTTGGCAAATATTTTTTCCCATTCTGTGGGCTGTCTCCCTGCTCTTTTGACAGTTTATTTTGCTTTGCAGAAGCTCACCAGTTTGATGAGGTCCCACTTGTCTATCTTATTTCTTATGGTATGGGCACTTAGGGTTCTGATCAGGAATTGGTTGCCAGTTCCAATTTCCATAAGGATGTCTCCTGAGTTTTCTAAGTTCTTGTAGTTTGAGGCTCTACATTTAGGTCTTTGATCCATTTAGAGTTAATTTTTATATATGGTGATAGGTAGGGGTCCTGTTTCAGTCTCCTGCATGCGATGAGCCAGTTTTCCCAGCACCATTTACTGAATAGATTCTCCTCTCCCTAGTGGTTGTTGTTGGAGGCTTTGTCAAAGATGAGTTGGTTGAGAAATTGAGACCTGGCTTCCAGAATCTCTATCCTGTTCCATTGGTCTATATGCCTGTTCTTGTACCAATACCAGGCTGTTTTGATTACTCTAACCTTATAGTAAAGTTTGAATCCAGAAGTGTGATACCTCCTGCTTTGTTTCTTTTGTTAAGAGTTGTTTTGGCTATTGATGGTTGTTTATGTTTCCATATGAATTTCTGTATTGTCATAAATGCGTTTTCTGCATCTATTGAGATGATCATGTGGTTTTTATTTTTGCTTCTGTTTATGTGGTGTATCACATTTATTGATTTGTGGATATTGAGCCATCTTTACATCCCTGGAATAAAACCCACTTGGTTGTGATAAGTAATTTTTTTGATATGCTGTTGAATTCAATTTGCTAGTATTTTGTTAAGGATTTTAGCATCTATATCTATTAGGTAAATAGGCCTGTAGTTTTCTTTTTATATTGTGTCCTTATCTGATTTTGGTATCAGTGTGATACTCATTTCATAGAATGAGTTAGGGAGGAGTCCCTCCTCCTCGATTTTCTGGAATAGTTTCAATAGGATTGATATCAGCTCTTGTTTGTATGTCTGATAAAATTCAACTGTGGCTCTGTCTGACCCTGGGGTTTTTTTGTTGTTGTTGTGAGATTTGTTATTACTGATTCCATTTCATTGCTCATTATTGGTCTATTCAGTGTATTTATTTATTTATGGTTCAGTCTTTGGAAGTTGTATGTTTCCATGATTTGTCCATTTCCTCTGATTTTCATTTGTTTCAACTTTTTTTTTCTGCCTTAATTTCAGTGTTTACCCAAGGGTCATTCAAGAGTGAGTTGTTCAGTTTCCATGCAGTAGTGTCATTTTAGGAGTTCCTCTAGATTTTCCAGTTTGTTGCCATAGAGGTGTTCATAGTAGTCCCTGGTGATCTTTTTCATTTCTGTGATTTCAGTTGTTATGTTATCTCTGTCATTTATGATTGAGCTTATCTGAGTTATCTCTTTTTCTTTCTTGGTTAGTCTGGCTAGTGGTATGTCAATTTTATTTATCCTTTCAAAAAACAAACTTTTTGATTCATTGATCCTTTGTATTTTTGGGGGGGGTCAATGTCATTAAGTTCTGCTCTGATCTTTGTTATTTCTTTTCTTCTGCTAGCTTCAGGTTTAAATTGCTCTTGTTTTTCTAGTTCCTCAAGGCACAGAGTTAAGCTGTTAACTTCCAATCTTTCTTTCTTTTTGATGTAGGCATTTTATGCTATAAACTTTCCTCTCAGAACTGTTTTTGTTGTGTCCCAGAGGTTTTGGTATATTGTGTCACCATTTTCATTTGTTTCTTTTTTTTTTTCCTTTTACTTCTGCCTTAATTTCATTGCTTACCCAAGGGTCATTGAAGAGTGAGTTGTTCAGTTTCCATACAGTGGTGTCATTTTGGGAGCTCCTCTTAGTGTTAATTTTTCATTTTATTCCACAGTGGTCTGAGAAGATGCTTGATATAATTTTGGTGTTTTGCTGAGACTTTCTGCTTTATAACCAAGGATAGGATCAATTTTGGAGAATGTTCTCTGCAGAGATGAGAAGAATGTATATTCTGTAGCTGTTGAGTAGAGAGCTCTATAAATGTCTGTTAGGTTCATTTCATCTATAATTTCATTTTGGTCCAGTGTTTATTAATTTTCTGCTTTGATGATCTGTCTAGTGATGTCACTGAGGTAATGAAGTCACCAACTATTATAGTAATGCTACCAATATGTTTTGGAGGTCCAGTAGTTTTAACTTCATGAATTTAAGTGCTCTTGTATTTGGTGCATTTATGTTTGAGATGGTTAATTCCTCTTGTTGAATTTCACCCTTTATCATTATATAATGTCCTCCTTTGTCTTTTTTTTACTATTTTCGGTTTAAAGTCTGAGTTATCTGATATGCAAATGGATACTTCTGCTCATTTTTATTGTCCATTCACCTGGACAAGAAATTTTTCCCATTTACTTTATATGTTTCCCATTTGCTTTGAGTCAGTGAATGTCTTTGGCCCGTAGGTGAGTCTCTTGTAGGCAGTATATGTCTGTGTCTTTTTTTTTTTAAACTAGTTTGCCACCCTGATTCTTTTAAGTGGGCACTTAATCCATTTATGTTCAGAGTTAATATTGATATGTGAGGTTTTGTTCCTGCCACTGTGCTGTAACCTAGCAGACTTGGGGATTCTATTGTATACTTGCTTTATAGGCAATGTGAGTTTTGAGCTTACTTGCACTTTTGTGATAACGAAGGCCATCATTTCATTTCTAAGTTTAGAATTCCCTTGAGCCTCTCTTATAGGGCCAGTTTAGTGGTAACAAATCTCCTAGTGCTTGTTTGTCTGAGAAGGACTTAATTTCTCCTTTGTTTATGAAGCTTAGTTTGGTTAGATACAAGATTATTGGATGACTTTATTTTTCTTTAAGGAGGTTAAAAATATACCCCCTCCCCATCCCATTCTCTTCTGGTTTCTAGGGTTTCTGTTGAGAGTCTGGATGCTAGTCTAATGTACTTTCCTTTATAAATGATTTGGCACTTCTCTCTTGCTGCTCTTAGAATATTTTCTTTCACATTGACCTTGGATAATCTGACAATGACATGCCTTGGTGAGGTGCATTTTGTGATATATATTTTGTAGGAGTTCTTTGGGATTCTTGTATCTACATGTCTAGGTTTCTCTTGAGACCAGGGAAGTTTTCTTAAATTATTTCCTCAAATATATTTTCCATACTTTTTACTTTAACTTCTTTGCCCTCTAGAATGCCTTTGATTTGTAGGTTTGGTCACTTTACATAATCCCATAGTTCTCATATGCTTTGCTTATTCTTTTTTCTTTATTTCTATCTGACTAGTTTACTTGAGGGAGCCTGTCTTCCATCTCTGAGATTCTTTCTTCCACTTGTTCTAACCTGCTGCTGTAGCTTTGTACTGCGTTTTATATCTCCTCCAGTGAGTTTTTCAGTTTTGTCTGGATTTTCTTAAAGTTATCAAACTCTCCTTTCACCTCTTGCGTTGTTCTGCTAATGTCTTTGTGTTGGTTATCAGTTTTATCTTGCATCTCACTGAGCTTCTTTATAATCAGTATTTTAAATTTGTTATCTGATATTTCAAGAATTTCATTGTGGTTAGTTTCTGTTATTGAAGAATTGGTGAGCTCTTTTGGAGGGGTAAGACTTTGTTTTCCAGACTTTCAGAGTTGTTTCTCTGGTTCTTCTCATCTGGTTGAACTACAGTGGCTAATCTATATGAGTTCCTTTGATGTAGATGGCCTGCGTAAGCAAGGCTTTCCAGGTGTTGGTTGTAATGGTGATGTAGTAGGAGTGAGGGCTGGCCTATTGCTTCCTGTGAGGCTAGGGTTAGGGGTGGGGGGTCTTGGGAGGCTTACTTCACTCCTTACGATGGTATACGCTGCTGTGGGCAAATTGTCTATCGTGATGTGCTGTTCAGTCTTCAGGCCAGCAGGTGGCACCTTTAGGTATGGGCTGCTACTGTCAATGTGGATGAGCACCTTGGGTCCTTCTTTACTGGAAGAGGTCCTCTGTTGTGTCAGCAGTGAATTTGTAGAATGCACTCTGGTCTGTGTTCCCAGTTCAGAATTGGGGAGGGGAGAACCAAAATGAATGGATCCACAGATGTCAGGCACAAGAACCCACTCTGAGGCTGGATATGATGTGCAGCTTCCAAGTGCCCAGAAGTGTGCCTTGGTGAGGTGTTAGGGGACCTCTGCTACTTTGAGTTCTCTGCTCAAGAAGGGGAAGTTGTCCTGAGCTCCTAATCTAGAAGAGTGGGAACTCCAGGTACCTGGAGATATGTCTGGGTGTTGAAGAGAGAGAGTAATGAAGCACTAAGGATTCTGCCCCTGGGGGAAGGGATGGTTCAGGTTCCTACTCCAGGTGATTGGGTACGGTAGGGAGTGGAGCACAGGAGGCCTTGTTGCGCATGAATGGTTGCCCAGGAAGGGTGGGGCAGCATAGCCTACTAATCCCTGCGTGTGTGTGTGTGTGTGTGTGTGTGTGTGTGTGTGTGTGTGTGTGTAGAGAGATGGGGTCCTCCTGACCCTTGGTGCTGACAGATTTAGGGGGCAGGCTGTGGTGCCTCGATTCTGGGTCATGGAGCTGGCCTTGCTTCAGGCTTCATGACTCAGAAGAAACTACAGGATCAGGAGCTCTCCTGCTACTCAGACTGCTGATTCACATGCTAAGTGAGGTCCCTCCTGTTGGTCTTCTGTCACTTAGACTGTTTTACCAGTTGTACAGAAGTCGGGAACCTTCCTTTTCCCCAGTACTACTAGGTCACCCCACCCTAGCTAGTCTGGGAAGGAGGCTGGGATTCTTAACAGTGACGCTCGCTGTGAAGTTCCAGGTGGAAACACTGGCATAGGTGGTGGCACTCACTGTTCATGAGAAACCACAGCTGCCACAATTCCCTTCTGCTTAGGATACAGGTTCCAGAATGTGGGAGTGGGGGCCACCTTCTAGACTCCTGTCATTTAGGCTGGTATTCTGGGTGTTCCTTGGGGCCCCTTGCCACCACTGCCTAGAGGGGTGGAGTGCCTAGGCAGTGACACACAGAAACCAATTCCATGTCAAAGATCTGACCCCGGCAGCCTGTCTTTCCAGGACGAAAACACAGCTTCTGTGAGTCTTCAGTTGCTCCCACTCACAGGGTGGAATGAGCCCAGGTCTGGTCCCAAACCCTGGAGCAAATTCCTAGCTCCCACTTAGTTCCAGGGTTAGGAAGTCCCTCCCCCCAGAGACAAGTGAGCAGTCTGTGGGCAGAAAGCCAAGTGTCTGCAGAGGCCATTGTTGGGGCCACAGTGGGCCCCAATCAAGAAACGGTTTCTTCCTTACCTTTCTCTCTCATCAACTCTTGAACTCCCCTTGAGAGAGCTCCAGGATCCAGGAGTAATGGGGTGTCCTCCTCTGACCTGAGTTACCCAGATTCCTCATTGGAATGTCCGCCTCAGGGGGCAGTTTTCAGTCCTGTTTCATGGTCTGGTGTTCACACTCACTTTTTTTCTGTGGAGTGCTGTCACAGGGGCTTTTCACCCACCTTCTCCTCCCTGAGATTTGGGATGTCCTTTGTCATTCTGATGAATATCCATTTTCCTTCTTGGATTGGGGTTCACTGTGTTAGTTTTTCCACTCTATTTACAATGTTCCAATGGGTGAAGCATGCTTGAAAGTCTCTAATGTGCCATCTTTAAAAACAAAACAAAACTTATATATGCCTTTCCTTAGCTTATGTACCTTAAGAGGAAATGACAGAAAATGAAAAGTGTATTGCATGACACAACATGAATGAATTCTTATATGACTAAGGTTCTCACCTTAACCATACCTCTCTCACTCTTTCTCTTGACTGTGAGCACTTAGACGGCAAACTGTAATTTCAGTATTCAGCTCAGTGGCTGACGCTTAGCAGTGCTCAAAAGTGCTTGTTGAATGAATGAATGAATGAATGAATTTCTAACTAGGATTGAAGAACATTAATTAAAATGTACCCTAGTATCTATTGCCCATGCAGCCTTTCCATTTTGATCCATTTGCTTTAGCATTTTAGGATGTATTCATGAACTAAGAGGTAGTCACTGAGGTGTTTGATTTGTGAATGTATCTGGAATTTCTTTTCATCAACAAGTAAAAGAGTCTTTTATTAGATGGCATGATGTCTCTGACTTAGAGCACCCTTGTGATACAGATGAACTTAATGCACATCCCAAATAACATTCATCTCTATATGTATATACATATAATTATACATAATATTATTTAATATTTAGTATAACATTAAATTTTAATATTTAATGCTAAATTATTTGGTGATGATTCCTAATAAGTATTATTTATTTTAATTATGTTAGTATTCATTATTAACTTAAAGTACTATTATTTCATATTAATATAACTTGATATAATTTAAAATTATTAATATTATTAAAGTAATATCAGGGAGTGAAAAGTACTGCAGTACTCATATTATAATTCTTTTTGAGTTCTGGGAAAGCAGTCATTTTGGTTGTTAGTTTTTTTATTACTATATTCTTGTAGTGAGACTAGGGTGAGTAGAAGCACAGGGAAGAAAAAAATAGATGTGTTTAGGGAAATTTAAGTATTCCTTCTATAATAATAATTTCTCAATCTTGCTTTGTTTCTTACCCTTGATATTTCTGAAATGTACAGGCAGTTATCTTTTATAATGTCTGTCAATTTGGGATGAATAGAATATATCTATCACCAAAATCATACTAATTGAATTCTAGTCCATGCTCAAAAATCGGCTTTTAATCCCACCTGTTCTTCATACCCAAAGACTGCATCTGTCCTGAGATAAAAGAGGAAGAGTGGCTCTGTTTTGACAGTTTCTAAAAAAGTGAGTTTATTCCACAATTATTTTGACAAATTTACTTCGGGGAATATTTAGAGTGCTGGAAATGGGCCCAAAATGAGGGGTCACATGCATGAACACCCTTCCAAATGTTTTGCCAATAGCAATGATCTCATTGACAGGCCATATTCAAGTACAAGTGTGTCGTTATTGATGCTGTTGATGATTTTCAAAGTAGAGAAAACTAGGCTTCTATCTGGTTTTCTTTGTCAGTTTTTATTTTGACGTGGTTCTAAACTTACAGAAAAGTTACTGGTTTATATACTACCCTTTATTACCTCAGTTCGCCAATCGTTTCCATTTTGCTCTATTTACTTTAGCATTCAATGTGTGTGTAATGCAGTATGTATATGTGTGTGTATGTATGAATATTTGCATATTTTTTTCAGAACTGCTTGAGAGTAAGTTGCAGACATCATGACCTTTTAACCTTAAATACTTAGTGCTAAGAACAAGAATATTTTCCTGCATAACTGCAGCATGGTTTTCAAAATCAAGATCTTTAGAACAAATGTTATTTGACAGCCCTGTTCACATTTTGTCAATTGTTCCAATAATGTCTTTTATACTCTCTTTCCCTCATCTAAGACTACATATCGCATTTAGTTGTCATGTCTCTTTAGTTTCCCTTAATCTGAAGTAGCTCCTTAGGCTTGTTTTGTGTTTCTTTCCTTCGATATTTTTGGAATGCACAAACATTATTATTAGGATTGGTTTGCTATTTTTGATGTGTAGTTGGAGGAGTGCTATTGGATACCCATTACCTGAATGGAGTTGCCTTGTCAGCACGCTTACATTTATGCATCTTAGATGCCCAACATCTGGATAATTGCTTTAATTTAAGACACTCTTTCTTGAACATCCCTGTGAAGTCATTTGTATTATCTTGAGTCAATATTTTAAAACTCATTCTACTACTCTGTGACTGTATAAGCCACAAGATAGGTTACGCAGTTATAACAAAGAGACCCAAACACAACTTAAACAGACTTTCACTTCTCTCTCATGTAATATGCCAAGAAAAAGTCTTCCTGAGCTTTTTGGTGCCCCTGACATGTTTGCCACATGGCTTCTATCGAGTCCAGAGTAGTTATTTCAGGTTTTGCTATGACCCAACCAGTGGGAAAGGTCAAAGATGTATGACATCCATTTTTAGAGGCATGAACTTGAGATATATCAGCACCCCCTCTACTTATACTCTATTGCCCAGAACTTAGTCACATACAACACACAAACCTGCAAGAGAGGCTGAGACGTAGAGTCCCTGCAATCCCATTATTAGAAACAGTGAGAATAGTACTGGTGGACATCTGACAATTTCTGACCCAGAAACCATCAACACACATTAACACTTCCTGATTAGTAGATTGCCAAAGGTATAATGTATTGGGAAAGGGGAATTGCATAAAAAGCCCAATTTACAGAAAGTCTGCCAAGGCAATATATCCCTAAATGGAAAAGTGCAAAGGGTATTGCTGAAAGAAGAAGCCTCTTGAAGAGTCATTAGATGACCGGAAAAAGAGTGCAGTTTGCATACCTTTCAACCTTATTTCTAGCAAGCACCCTCCTTTGTATATTATACTTCAGTAATACAGAGTCACTTGTGAGGTTTCCCTTACATGCCTGTTGCTTCATACATCTTCCAGCTTAGTTGTACCCTTCCTTCTCATCCCATTACTATCCAGTTGGCAAATATCGACTCATCTTTTAGCATGCATTCAAACCTCACCTCTGAGAAAGCACTCTTGACTCTTAAAATGAGCACTCCCAGCTTACATTGACAGCACTTAGTGTCCCAAAGCGTCTGTCTCATGCTACTGGACTCTAAGCTTCTTGAGGCAAACATTGTGTCTTACTGGGTTTGTAGCCCTAGCACTTTGTGGTTCAGAAATGTAGACCCATGTTACATACTCTTCTAACATATTTCTAAGAGCTAGGAGAAAAACAGGAAGTCATAAGATCAAAGGAAGGAGAAAAACAGGAAGTCATAAAAATCAAAGGAATTTTAGGAAAGTAGCATGGTAAGCTTAAGGATCATCAACAGCGAAGGGAAAAAGCCAGTAAAGAGGGAGAAATTATAGAGGTAGAACAGAGAGAAGAACTGAGTCAAGAAAAGAGGAGACAATAGAAATATGAACATGGGTCTTGTCAAAGAAGAATGTCTGGAGTTAGAAACGAGAGTTAAGGAAGACACAGATATACTGGAGGAAGTTAGAGAAACACTAGAGTAGAGAAAAGGTAAATTGAAATTGCTTTTTGTATATATACATACATATAGCAAGAAGTCATGTGCAAAAATTCCCTTTACATTCATACGTTTATGTTCAAAATTAGATTTTGACTCCCTACCAAAATATACAATATAAATTTTGTCCTTAATTTGTGGCCCAAATTTTCTTTGAGGTCGCATTTTTATTAGACACTTGACCTGCGCATACAATTCTGGTAAAATTTAGCAACCTTGATAGTAGTTACTTTAAACCAGCTAGCATAATTTTTAAAAATAAATTGGAGAAGAACATGAGGGGAAAGTCTTGATAAATTCATTTTTTTCTGAGAAGTAGTGATAAGATTCAAATATTTTTCCCCAAATGGCTTGTTAAATATTTTTTAGAATACTATGTTGTTTAGTAATGGTAAATATCAATGCTATAGTGCAGTCTAGAATCTCATTTAGCACAGAGAAGCCTTTTTCAGACACATCTCCTCCTCTCCAATCTCCTTCCTTCTTTCCCATTAAGAACAAGCGTTTGGTACATGTTCTCCTCAAGTTCTGCCACCTGACAGCAGCACCTTCCAGTGAACCCAGCACAGGCCTGCTTTACCTTAGACTTGGGCTTCCATCGCTAGCTTCAACAAAGAAAGATTCACTGCTGCCAATGTCACCTTCATTCCTTTGATAAATATCAGCCTATCCTGAAACATCAGGGTGGTGACAGTTAAATGATAGGATCTGTGATTCTGGTGAGGTGTGCTCTAGGAAAAAGACTGGAAGGGCTTCCCATGGGATTTTCTTTTCAAATAATTCCAGTGATTCTTCCAATTTTCTGAAGATGAGAATTTCTACTCCCTTGCACCAAACCCAATGAAGTTGCTCTAGGTGTGGCTTTTCAGAGTACCACTAATTGGCAAGATATAAAAATAATGAAATAATAATAGTCAGTACTTACTGAATGCTCACTATGGGCCAGACATTGGCTACTTACTTTATGTTTATTGTTTCCCATCATTTTCACAATAATCCTATGAACTATTCCAGCCTACCATTGCCTAGAGGGTCTGCATTCCATAATAGAAAATAACGGGCAAGAGGTAAGCAGTGTGGCAGCAGGACACCAGGTACTATGTTGGACATCGCCTCCCAGCATTACTGGGAAAGGAGGTATTTGCCATGCTCTTCAAGTCCCATAGGACTTACACCCATGATCTTGACCTGTACCTAAAGTCCATCCATCCACTTGCTGCATCCCCTGCCTATAGAGGTTCACTTCCCAATTCTTTTTGTCCTAAGAACAGCAGCTGTCACTAAAATTTGCACAATTTAATTATTTCACTACAAAAATCTTATAAAACATAAATGAGAACCTTATAAAAATAAATATATTGCAGCACTGTTCACAACAGTCAAGATGTGGAAGCAACCTAATTGTTCATTGATAGATGAAGGGAGAAAGAAAATATGATATACACAAGCATACACACATACACAGTGGAATATTATTCAGCCTTAAGATAGAGATCTGCTATACAACACTGTGCCTATTGAACATTATACTATACCCTGAAAAATTTGTTAAAAGGGTTGCTCTCATGTTAAATGTCTTTACCACAATAAAACAAATAAATACACCCTTTTATTTAAACACAGAGACTCTCCTTTAAAATGTTTGTTGGCCAGGTGCAGTGGCTCAAGCCTGTAATCCCAGCACTTTGGGAGACCGAAGCAAGAGGACTGCCTGAGCTTGGGGGTTTGAGACCAGCCTGGACTACTTGGTGAGACTTTGTCTCTACAATAAATCAAAAATTAAGCCAGGATTGGTAATGCACGCCTGTAGTTTCAGCTACTCGGAAGGCTGAGGCAGAATGATTGCCTGAGCTCAGCAGGCTGAGGCTGTGGTGGCTGTGAGCGTGCTACTGCACTCCAGCTTGGGCAACAGAGTGAGACTCTGACTCAACTATATAAAAAATGTTTGTTAAAACACACGCCCTTAAACCTGAAGACATTTTTTGTACTTTTTCATGTGTGCATGCGCGCACACAAAAATAATGAAATAATAATAGTCGATACTTATTGAATGCTCACTATGGGCCAGACATTGGCTACTTACTTTACATTTATTGTTTCCCGTCATTTTCACAATGATTTTTGTCTTTCACAATATATTAGTTACTCACTGTAATATAATTCACATATTCTTGTGTTCGTGCAGCATGAAGAAAAAATATAATTTATATAACAAGGTAAACTGATGAAAAGCAGGTTGTTTTTCAGCTTAAATGTATATTCTGTGGAGCTGACACGAGATTCAACATCTAAGTAGTTTCTGACACTTGACATTTGATAGCAGACCTTGCTACAGTATATCAGTTTTTAAAGCTCTTATCTACAATAGGTACTTTTGCTACCCTTTTGATGGTATTTTACAGCTTATTTTCTGGATGAATGTAAAGCATATTTCTCTATTATTTCCCTTCCCTATCTGAAGAGCACTCACTAAGCTAAAACTGCCCTTTAAAAAATTCTTTTCCTCTTCCCTGTGTCTCTACCTACCCTGCGTCTCATCACAAGAATTACAGTAATTAAATAATAATTAAAACTGTATCCGCCAAAATGGTTGTTTTCTCAAAAATCTAAAAGAATTGTAGTGTGGGTAGCCTAGCTATTTTCTCTATTAATCATGCAGTCAAGGACTAAATATGACAGATTTCTCAGAAATATCTTTGCTTGTCAGTATCACGGTAATGATTCAAGAACAGTTAAGCTAAACGCCTCAGACTTTTCTAAACACATAGCTGATGCCATGTTCTTTTCCATTTTATGAGCTGCTGTTGACATTGAGATTTTCCACATCCTCGGAGCCGTTATGCTACCACTGTTGGAAGGACTAGTTATTTTTGAACACACAGTGTTGCTCTGACAAAAATGTGCCTAGAACATCCTCTGGTGGTGATCGTGGGAATCATCAGTTTCCACACATCTAAAGGTTCCTGGTCCAGCCCCATTCCCCAGGACTAACGCTTCCCAGGACACATTCCCACAAATGACACTGCCCAGGAAACAAGCACAATGATGGAAAAACAGGTTGCTTTGCAAACATTACAACTACCCCGCCACCTATTTTAGGCATTCTGCTTAGAAGTTCTTAACACAGATGGCACCGTCTCACTATTTCTACCACAGCTGTAAATCTGGGAGTGAAAAGTGAAGGGACCTTAAAATTCTGTTTTTAGAGAGGCAAAGTCTCATATGATACCTTTTTGCAAATTTCCACAAATACAAACAATTTAGCAATACATGGTTTGGATTTCTTTGTCATGAAAATTAAAATATCATAAAAGATATTTGAGGTTTGGAAATAGTAAGGTGACACTTCCTAACTGATAATTGTGGTCTTCAGTGATTTGCTTCAAAACTGTAAGCCCATAGAGACTTTTTTTTTCCTCCAACAGTAAATTATAAAAATCAGTAAACAATGACAGTCCTTCAGGGATGGAAGGGCTAAGGTGTCAATTATGAATTAATTAAGCCTATGTAGCAATCAAAAACTGTGAATTAGGTAAGAAGCAATATTCATTTAAACCAGTGACATGAGCCATTGAGAGCATCCTGATACAGGCCACATGTTCTTTGTGTTTTATTACACATCATAGAATAAATTAGATCTAATGAGGCTGGCTCATGTTGCTAATTTCCTTAATGATTTTGATTAATGTGAAGTTTAAAGGATGTGGCACGTGACTAACTATTGAATGCCATGCTAAGACAACATTTATAGGTCACCTGGCTCATACAGAAGTCATCATCTACAGAAATTACTAATTTGCCAATGTTTCTTTAATAAATGGTTTAGGATGTGAAGAAGGTAAATATGGTCCTAATTTTCTGATTCATGGGCTAGAACACTAAACTTAAGGCAGCAATTGACTGAAAATAACAACACTATGATAAAGATGGAAGTATCCTTTGCTCGATGTAAAACAAAACAGGTAACTGACAGCTCTTTTAAGACAATGCATCTCTCCCCACTCCTTGCCACTTTTACTGGTGGAGGCTTTTTCATAAGCAAATAACAAAAGCTGAACCCTGGCTAGATGAAGCATAGAGTAATGTATTTTTAAAAACCTGGGAAAGCTCCCAATTCTGGAGGGAAGACTGAAGGAGCCAGCTTGGAAAAGTCAAGAAAATACAGCTTTCTGGAGCGTCCATGGTTCACCCTTGCTTTGCCCAAGATGGTAGAAGGAGACCCAGGGATTCTTCTAACTTCCCTCACAGCACAGCAGACACCTGAATTTACCATCCCATCCGGACAAGGCACAGTAGAGGAGAAGTATTTCTCCAGTGAGGAAAACTGAGTAGAGAAGGGGTACTATACACTCACTAGGTGACCAGAAAAAAAAATGGCAACTGCCCACTACCCAACCATGGTCACCCACCTGTGTTAGTGTGTGCCTCTTCAGCTGGTCTTGGATATGGAGACCTGTGAACTATGGATCTTGTTATTCCACTTAAAATCCTTTTTGGGTACACTTTAAATACTTTGGCTTTTCTTATTGTACATTTTCAGAATTGTAATTTGTCTTTAATCCTAAAATGTCACAAGTCTTCTGCAAAATAGATAAATACAATTTTTAACTAAGGCTTGCTTACAATTTTGTGTGTCAAGCACAAGTGGGTGGGATATAGATAGCACCTCTCTTTCTTAAAAAAAACAGTCAAGTCAACAGTCACTGTTGACCCATGCACTGGCTTAATCACCTGTCTGAAGCATAATTCAAGTAAGAAGTTGAACCTGAAGAGTGGTAGCCTCCAGGGTCCCAGCCAAGAGAAATGGGGTTCATGGAAAGGCTCTCATCCACCCGAGAGCTGGAATGCATACCAGAATCAAATCTACAGACTGAACACAGGAAGAGAGTTAGTAAGAAAGGGTGCACCTCAAGCAGCAGATACCAAGACCCAGGACAGGACTCTAAGGCTAGCACAACCCTATTGGCAAGGACTGAGTCTGAATACACTTCCTCACATGACCTACAGTGGCCATAGAGTAGTGTGCAGAGCTGAGCTTACAGAGACAAATCTTCAAGTTAGTAACTGAAAAGCACAACATTTGCAAAGTAAGAATTCTCATGTGTGATGACATCCAGAAGGTAGGTAAACTTTGAAATGGTGCTATTAGTCTGCCACTCACCAGACAGTCATACGGCCCAGATTAATGAAGTACACACACACACACACACACACACACACACACACACACACGCACACACACACACAATCACAGTATGGCTTCAGTCTTGCTCTCCCTGGTCCACCCTCCAATGCAGGAGTCCCCAGTATCTGGTCCATGAACCAGTATCGGTCCATTGCTTGTCAGGAACCATGTTGCACAACAGGAGGTGAGCAACAGGCGACTGGAGCTCCATGTCCTGTCAGATCAGAGGCGGAATTAGAGTCTCATAGGCGCACAAGTCTTATTGTGAACTGCTCATACATGCATTGTGTTTAGACCTAACGAAAACTTATGATAAATGATACTGAAAACAGCAAGCAATCAGAATTTTTGCCTAACATTTACACTCCAGCATATTCCAAGACAAACCTTTTTATCACTTTGCTTTACATTTATGCAGCAACAGGAATCTACGTTGCACACTCCTTATGAGAATCTAGTGCCTTATAATACCCCCCACCCTCCATCTGTGAAAAAATTGTCTTCCATGAAACCAATCCCTGATGCCAAAAAGGTTGGGGACCATTGCTCCAAGGGATAAAAAAAAAGCATGTTGAGTTTATTAAGGGAATGGAGAGGAAGGAGATCTCATAATTTTCTAGCAAGTAAAAGGTGAAACATATAAATCAACACCTGTTCAATTGTTACTACTAGGGTAGACTAACTTAAGAATCTTTAGCATGTTTTCTGTATTGCCTTTATTGTTAGTATTTAAATAACCGTAAATAATATTTATAAGGACCATTGTATATTTAATCCAAGCATTGTCTAACAAACATTATTATGTGTGCCTCAGAAAAAAATGTCCCTTGAGGGTGGGGAGAAAAGTTGCTGCATAAATGTAAAGCAAAGTGATGAAACGGTTTGTCCTGGAATATGCTGGAGTGGAAATGTGAGGCAAAAATCCTGATTGCTTGCTGTTTTCAGTATCATTTATCATAAGTTTTCATTAGGTCTAAACACAATACAAATATATGGCAGTGGTTATATTCTATTTTGATCTAATTAACCCATTTTCCCCAATTCAGATCGTAAAATATTTATTGTTCCCAAACATAAATAGGTGTTATAAGGCTGTAGTCATAAGGTCACATGACTCCTGCCCTCAGAGAGGTCACAATCCAGTCTATGCAGATACATCAGAACTACAAGACTGAGTGTTACACAGGAAATAAACACAAAATATTAAAAGGAGCACAGAGAAGATAATTTATATGGAATGTGATATCCCCAGAAACACAGAACAGTTTCTCACAGATGTTTTATTTGGTAGGATTCATTCTTATTCTCTCTTATAAATGAAACAGTACTCTTCATACCAGTGGACTTCAATTTCAGTTTGCATCAGGATACCTAAAGATGATAAACATGCAGTTGCCACCCCATTTCTAAGTGTCTGATTCACTGGGTCTACATTTTAATGTGTACTCAGGGTGATTTTGATAGGAGTCCTTGACCCACACATTGAGAAATATAATTTAGACATTGCTATTGTTCAATGTCCTTTAAAGATTTTACCATTTAAAGATTACTGAAGTGAAGTGATGAGAGTGTGGTAAAGTCTCATTACATATTTTAAACAGATACGGCCTTCCTTCCAAATTACACCAACGCCATAGTACATTCTGGCACAACTGTGCTAAGGTTGCCTATTCTTTAGGTTAGAGAAGAATGCAGCTGCATTTTACCAAGGTTAATGGAAAATTCTTAGATGAGTTTTGAAGAGCAAAATTCACATACCTTAAAGTATCATTTGTCCACAAATCATGCTTTGAGAAGTAGACATATTTAACAAGACTTAGGAGAAACAGACATAAACACTTTCTTTGCATTGCAAATTTTATGTGCTACCTTATCGTTGTATTAAAAAAACTTATCAGGTTTATAGGCATTGATCTATTCTTAATAAATACACACTGCCTATATCTCAATTCATTTGATTGTAGAATTCTGAATAGACTATAAAAACAAATTTCTGGAGTTAATGAACTAAAAAATTACCATTAATTGAAGTACAAGCATTTATTTCAATTAAAGAATGTCACAATATTTAGTTTACATTTCATAGCTACCACCATAAATCTAATCAATGGCATAATTTATACTAAAGAGCAATTTGAATAATTTGATACACTGTATTTAATGCTGGTCATTAGACGTACTTGCAAATTTACACTCATAAATATGTGCTATACCATTTTTTATTCTGTTTATCTCCTGTCATATTACTTATTATCACTTACTATTCATGGACAAAATATAGGAAACTATCTCTTTCTTACCAAATAGCCTCAGGGAAAGTTTAACCAGTTTAAAACCTCTGGGCAAAATCCATCTTTCATAAATAAACTCATAAAAACAGCAGACTTTATAAATATTTAACATGCAATTACTCAGAATTATCAAATAAACTCAATTATCTGTATTTCAATTTCTCTTTCTATGCCGAATAAGTTTCTGTTAGTGCTATTTAATTTCTACAGAGGAAAAGTAAAAAACAGATGTATATTGCAAGTCTGTGATTTACCTAACACTTTCTATTTCAAGCACTCCCTTCCTCAGGTGAGGAAG
Source organism: Carlito syrichta (assembly GCF_000164805.1). NCBI lineage: Eukaryota > Metazoa > Chordata > Mammalia > Primates > Tarsiidae > Carlito > Carlito syrichta. The sequence continues at coordinate 265,981 of NW_007253837.1, read as the reverse complement.
GTTAATATTATCATGAGTCATAATAAGAGTATGTATCCTTGACATGATTTTGTGAGAATGGCACTTCATCTCTATGATCTTCTTCCTCAAACCACAAGCCCAGTTAAAACACACACACATACACACACACACACACACACACACACACACACACACACACACACACACAAAATTAGGCTGGCCCAAATTGAGGGACACGCTACCAAACACCTGACTCCTAAAACTGTCAAGGTCAATGAAAATAAGAAAAATCTCTCTAGCTCTCATCTGAAATACTCTTCCAGATGAGAAGGCCTCGTTATATCTAGAATAATGAATAGTTTGGTTATAAGGAATTAGCGTGCAAATAATTTTGTAGAACTAAATGATTCATAAAAGTTGTTGCAAAAAATGGGGCTATATGAGTCTAAAGCACAGCTATTTTTTCTGTTTAGTTAATACATAAAATGTAGAGATATAGCTTCTATGTATCATTTCACAAAAAGACTTACTACATGCCTACTGTGCACGAGATACTATACTAGGTGCTAGGCTGAATACAAAGTTAAATATTATGTAATCAAGCAGACCAGGTACATGTTGGAACCTGTAGCAGTTTCAGCAGATATACAGTTTTGGGGCTTTCTCTTTTTCCCTGAAAGTCCTCAAGGACTTATTCAAAAAAAGAACAAACTCAGAAGGCCTGTAGAAGTTTATCTCAGATGCATGGTAATCAGACAACTGATGAGGAATATGTCAGTATCAAAAACAAGACTGAAGAAGAGGAAAAAGAGATTGACTCAGCTGCACCTGTGATATGCAGAATGCTGAATTAACTTCCAGTTTGTAGAGCTTTAATTGTGAGCTGTGGCCTACAAATATCCTAACGGCTCTCAAGCATTCACACCATCATGCAGCTCCAGCATCATTCAGATATTGGGGTTGTAAGTCAATATTCTTTTTTTTGTTTCTTTTTTTTAAAGATATGGGGTACAATTCAGGATTCGGTATACAAGTGGTCATCATACAGGTAAAGTTTGGGCCTCCCTTTGATCCCCACTTTGCCTGGTTTGAGATCAGGTACCTTTATTGATGTTATGTGGCCACCCCCACCCCTAGCAGTATTTCATTACTGCCAATCCCTTTCTTATAGTGTTGTAAATGTTCAGGGTCCACTTATGAGTGACAACATGTGGTATTCAGTCCTTTGTTTCTGTGATAGATCACTGAGTATGATAGACTCTAAATCCATCCCAATTGCTGTGAAGTCCATACGTCTGCCCTTGTTTATGTCTGCATAATATTCCATCGTGTATATGTACCACATTTTTTTTTAATCGAGTCTAGTTTCAATGGGTGGCATGGTTGGTTCCCTGTTTTTGCTATTGTGACTAGTGCTGCAATAAACATGCATTTGCAGTTATTTTTTTTGGTAGAATGATTTTATTTCCTCCGGTTTATTTCCAGTAGGGGGATAGCTGGGTCATATGCAAGGTCAATTTCTAGTTCTTTTAGGAAGTACCACACTGTTTCCCATAGAGCTTGAACTAGTTTGCATTCCCACCAGCAGTGTGGAAGCATTACCTTTTCTCCACTTCCTCACCAGCATCTGTTATTGTTAATTAATGATGGCCATTCTTACTGGTGGTATCTCAAGGTGGTTTTGATTTGTATTTTTCTGATGATTAATGAGACTGAGCACTTGTTCATGTGTCTGTTGGCTGCCCATGTGTCTTCTTTTGAAAAGTGTTTATTCATGCCTTTTGCCCACTTTTTAATGGGGCTGTTTGTTTTTTTCCTTTTGGCACATTTGAGTTCCTTGTAGCTCCTGGATGTTAGGCCTTTGTCAGATATACTGTTGGAATATATTTTTTCCCATTCTGTGGGCTGTCTTCCCACTCTCTTAATGGTTTCCTTTGGTTTACAGAAGCTTTTCAGTTTAATGAGGTCTCATCTGTCTATCTTATCTCTTACGGCATGTACTTCTGGGGTTTTGATCAGGAATGGGTTGCCTACTCAATTTCCATAAGTGTGTCTACTGTATTTTCCAAGATTCTTAATGAGGTTCTATGTTTAGGTCTTTGATCCATTTAGAGTTGATTTTTGTGTATGGCGATAGGTAGGGGTCCTGTTTCATTCTTCTGCATATGGTCAGCCAGTTTTCCCAGAACCATTTACTGAATAGGTTCTCCTCTCCTCAGTGGTTGTTTGTGGAGACTTTGTTGTTAGTCAATAATTTTCAAGCACCTATTATAATTATGCTCAAAGAGATTTAAGGCAATATATTTGTAATGATTGAAAAGGTAGTGAATCTCAGGATAAAAACAGAAATTACAAAGAAGAACCAAAGGCAAATTGTATAACTAGTTGTATATGGTACCAGATCTAGGACATGTACTGATGAGCTGAATAGCAGTATGAAAACAATAAAAATTATCCAATCTGAAGAAAGAAAAAGATTTTTTTTAAATGAAGAGAACATGAGAGACAATTTTTAAAGGTCTAACACATAGGTAAATAGAGTCCTAGATAAAGAGAATTAAACAAATAGAAAATGATTAAAGAAATAATAGTAGAAACCTTTTAAATTTGGTGAAAGAAATACATTTACAATTTATAGATTCAACAACCTCAACAATCTGCAAACTGGATAAATTTGAATAAATGGATGCATGAGCATTTCATAATCAAATTGATTAAAAAGATAAAAATTTAACTATGAAAATGACCACAGAAAAATGATATATTACAGAGGAACAGTGATTTGAAAAACCACATACTTCTTATGAGAAATCATGAAGGCTAAAAGATTTTGGAACATTTGTTAAGTACTGAATAAAAGAAACATTTTTTAAAAATCTGTCAACCTAGAAGTATGTATTCAATTAAAATGGCCTTAAAGAATAAAAGTGCATTTAAAACATTTATATCAAGAAAAACTGAGAGATTTTTGCACCATCAGTCCTGCACTACAAAATGTGCTAAAGAAAATGTTTGCAGAGCCGGGCTCGGTGGCTCACTCTGTAATCCCGTGCTTTGGGAGGCTGAGGTGAATGGATTGCCTGAACCCGCAGGTTCAAGACCCACCTGGGCAACTTGGTGAGACCTCATCTCTACAGTAAATCAAAATATCAGCCGGGCATGGTAGTTCGTGCCTGTAATTCCGGCTACTTGGAAGGCTGAGGTGGAAGGATCGCCGGAGCCCAGCAGGTTGAGGCTGGGTGGCCGGGAGCGGCCACTGCACTCAAGTCTGGGCGACAAGAGTAAGACTCCAACTCAAAAAAAAAAAAAATGTTTGCAGATGAAGTGAAATAATACCAAGGAGAAATTCAGATTCTTTTAAAGAACATTGGATATGATAGAAATGTCCAAGGATGCATAAAGACTTTTTTTTAATTTAAATTTTGAAATATGGTTTGAAGCAGTATTAAGACATTGTCATCAGAAATTTACAATATATTTATGACAACTATAGCATCAAGAACAATAGATGTAAATGAAAATATTCATTGCAAGTTTCTTAGATGTTTCAAGTAGTAAAATATTAAAGTGTGAAAAGTGGATATTTTAATCCTTAGAATAATTTTTTTTTGAAAGCAGGATTTATTGAGAGGCAGAAAAACTCCCACAGTGGGAGGGGACCCGAGGGGCTTGCTCAGAATAATTATTTTAAAATAATGTCATAAGGTGTAGCTAAAAATTCAGATAAATTAAAACGGAATTTCAAAACATATTCAACTATTCAAAAAGAAAGGAAAAAAGTTGAAACAAAAACAGAGGGAACAAGCTAAAAGCAAGTGTGATTATATTAAAAATTATGTTAAAAGTAAGTGGAATACACATTCCAGTTAAAAGAAAGAGATTCTGAGAATGGTTAAAGAAACAAATCCTAAGTACAGTAGTCCCCAACCTTTTTGGCATCAGGAACTGGCTTCATGGAAGACAATTTTTCCATGGACGGGGGCAGCCAAACCTCACTGCTAAAGTTAATCTGTATGTGTAGCTGCTCCCCAGTGCTAGCATCACTGCCTCAGCTCCACCTCAGATCATCAGACGTTAGATTCTCATAAGGAGCGTGCAACCTAGGTGGCTCACATGCACGGTTCACAATAGGGTCTGTGCTCCTATAAGAATCAAATGCTACAGCTGATCTGCCAGCAGATGGAGCTCCTTGGGTGGTAATGCCATTGTAAATACAGATGAAGCTTTCCTGGTTCACCCACCACACTCACCTTCTGCTGTGCGGCCCAGTTCCTAACAGGCCACAGACGAGTCCATTGCCTAGAGACTGGGACCCCTGCCCTAAGTATACTGTTGTCTACAAAAGATGAACTTTAATACGAAGACACAGTTAGGTTAAGAAAAGATTCTTTGCACATCATAAAAATGCTGTAGTGATCATAACTGATAAAATAGACTTCAAAGAAAGATAATTGCAAAGATATAGAAGAATATTTCATAATGATAAAAGGGACAATCCATCAGAAAGACCTAGCAATTATAAAGGTATATGTACCTTACAACATAATCTCAAAATACATGTAACAAAAATCAGAAGACACAAGGAAAGAAATAGGCAATTCCACAAACATTGTAGGAGATTTTAACATTGATAGAACAACTAGGCAAAATTAAATAAAGACATGACAGAACTAAAAAGCACAATTAAGCACCTTAATTCATATTTGTAGAACCCTTCAGCCAACAAGTACATAAAACATATTCTTAACTTAAAACATATTAACTTATAGATAAATGGAACAGAATAGAGCCCAGAAATAAGCCTATACATATATGGTCAATGTAAAAATGTCAAGGAATTTCAAAGGAGAAAAGAAATCTCAACAAAACAGTGGCAGAACCAATGGATATCCAGATTTTCAGTGTGGGGGTGACAATTAATATCCATTCTTATATTACATTATATATAATTTTTTTAAAAAAGATCATAGGACTGAATGTAAAATCTAAAACTATAAAATTTTACAACTCAGTAAGATAAACTAATAAGATCATTACCAAAATATTTGAACAAATGCTTCACAAAAGAAAATGTACAGAAAACCAATAAGTATGAAAAGATACTTAACATTATTAGTCATTTGGCAAATTCTAATTAAAACAATGAGATAGCACCACATACCAGTTCAAATGCTTAGCAGTTAAAAAAACTAACAGTGCCAAATGGTGGCATGAATATGGAGCTACTCAACTCATATAGTTGTAGGAACGTAAAATGATACAACCTCTTTGGGTCCATCTTTGGCATTATTTATAAAACTTAAAAACCCAGCTAGCAAACCAGCCAGCCATTCCTCGGTATGTACCCAAGAGAAATGAAAGTCTATATTTATACAAGGGCATAAAGCAAATGTTTATAGCAGTTTTATTCACAGCCCAAAGTGGAAAAACCCAAATGTCAACAGGTGATTGATAACTCATGGTGTCTACTTAGTGACAGTTATGCTAAGTAAAATGAGATAAACATTTAACGTGTCACATCTTAAGATTCTATTTACATAAAGCACTAACTAACACATAATGACAAGCAACAGATCTGTAGTTGCCTGGAGCCAGGGGCAATTGAAAAGGTGGACTGCAAACAAGCATGAGGAGTATATTGGGAACGATGTTCTGTATCTTTATTGTGGAAGTGTGTTTTAAGGTCTATACAGCTGTCAAGGTTTATCTCATTTTATACTTAGATATAGTTTATGGTGTGTAATTCTTTTTCAATAGCGTTGATGGGGGGAAAGACTCAATAGAAGTGTAAAAAAAAAAGTTTAGAAATTTCTTAGGAAGTAGAAAAAAAGAACAAAGAATGAAAAGATTAGAGGGAGAAAGAAATAAGACTGGTCTAGGAACTTCAGCTTCTGACTCACAGAAGTTTCAAAAAGGCAAACTATAGGAAACAGAGGGAGCCACTATCAAGAAAACTCCCCAGCACTATATTCCCCAGCACTGAAAGACATGAATGTCTAGGTGGAAAGGGTCCACCAAGTGCCTAGCTCAGTGGATGAAAAGAGACCCATACCAAAACATATCAACATGAAATTTTAGCACATAAAGGCAAAAGATTTTACAAGCTTTCAGAGATAAAGAGAAAAAAAACATAGAACTTATCAGAATGGTATTAGACTTTCTCAAAAGCAACACGAAACTGAAAAACATGGAACATTGTCTTCAAACTTATTTGGGGGATGTAATTGCTTTTTATTTGAAATTTTACATACACTCCCAAACTATTTGTCAGCTTTGAAAGTAGAATACAAATATTTTCAGATACGCAAGACTTAAGACTTCTCATGAATCTTTTCTCAGGACCATCTTGGAGGATATACTCCCTCAAAATGAGCAAGTAACCAAGAGGAAGGAAAACATGGCATGCAGGAAACAGAAAAGCCAGTATAGCATTGGAATAAAGAGAAAGTTTAGAATGACCAACAAAGAAGTCAGTCAGACCTGATAGGAGCATAACAGAAGGTGTCTGAAGATTCTTCTTAAGGACGATGACAATAACAAAGTTCTTGATTGATGAAGTTTAGGGTTTTAGACAACTGACAGAGAATTTGAGGTTAATTAGTGAAAAGTACACAGAAAATTAAGCAACCAAAAACAAGTTAATCAGATAATAATGTTAGTACAAGGTAAGAGTCAACTACTCTTAGCCTGGATGTATTTGAAGTATTAGAATCATTAACTATTAGTATAACTGAAATTACAAAATAATAGTAATGGAAGGTTGAGAAGGGTGCTCCTTGGGTGCAAAGAATAGTAACAAAGAGCTAAATTATTATTATTATTATTATTATTTGAGTTGGAGTCTCACTCTGTCGCCCAGACTGGAGTGCAGTGGCCGCTCCCAGCCACCGCAGCCTCGACCCGCTGGGCTCCGGCGATCCTTCCGCCTCAGCCTTCCGAGTAGCCAGAATTACAGGCATGCACTACCATGCCTGGCTGATTTTTTGATTTATTGTAGAGATGAGGTCTCGCTGCCCAGGCGGGTCTCGAACCCGCGGGCGCAAGCAATCCACTCACCTCAGCCTCCCAAAGGCGCGGGATTACAGGCTGAGCCACCGAGCTTGGCAATTATTATTTTTTTAAGGGAGTGATTCATAGGAATTACTGAAACCTTTTTTAAAACAAGCATCAACAGCCGGGCTTGGTGGTTCAGCCTGTAATCACGCGCTTTGGGAGGCCGAGGTGAGTGGATTGACTGAGCCCGTGGGTTCGAGACCCACCTGGGCAACTTGGAGAGCCCTCATCTCTACAATAAATCAAAAAATTAGCCGGGCGTGGTAGCATGTGCCTGTAGGTCCAGCTACGTGGAAGAATGAGGCGGAAGGATCGCCGGAGCCCAGCAGGTCGAGGCTGCGGTGGCCGGGAGCGGCCACTGCACTCCAGTCTGGGAGACAGAGTGAGACTCCAACTCAAAAAAAAAAGCATCAATATATAGACAGACATAGAGGCAAACACCAAATGAAAGTATAGTGACATTGACCTCACAAATGGGTGAGAAGTGATACAAGGGACTTGTATTACTCGGCACTTATATGGCTTTTTTAGAAGGAAATAAAAAATAATTGATATAAATGTTATTAAGCCATAAAAATTATAAAGTTTCTGAACCATGACTAGTAAGCTTTTGAATATTTCTCTACCTTCATTTTTAAAATTAAGATAATTATTTTACTTAATATGCTTTTAAAACATACAGACAACAAATATTAATAATTGTCATTATGTATGCACAGCTGGTACAGTAAATGAAATCACTGAGATTTGTTACTATGGTTACACGTCATAAAGAGTAAAATTTTGTGGTAAAAGATAAATAACACGTTTGAAAGATTTAATTAAAATACTGTCAGTTCCTCTTACTACTTTCTGACTAGTTTTAGGTAGATATTAAAAATACAAATAATAATAAGTTATCTGTATATACAGGACACTTAATCCATTCATTCTTGTGGTATATTCTATGCCATACTACCTAATAAATATGATGATATAAATCAATGTTGAAGAATGGTTAAAAAAACAAAAAAGGAAAATCTGAGAACATTCTACAATTGAGAGGAGGCAAAGAAGTCTGATGACTAAATGTAACTTGGTATCTTGAGTGGAATCCTGGAATAGAAAAAAAAAGGTGTTGGGGAAAATTAATAAAATGTGAACTAAGTATGAACTTTTGTTAATAATAATATAATGTCGCTACCAGTTATTCATTATGACAACTGTATCACAGTAATGGAAAATGTTAACAATAGAGAAACTGGGCGAGGGATATACAGGAACGCTCTGTACTACCTTTGCAATGTTTCTGTAAATTGAACACTATTCTAAAACAAAATTTATTTCAGGTGAGAAAAAAACCAATAATATCAAGGGATAATCTGGGAGAAAATATCTGCCACATAATAAAAAAATGATTTGTATCTAGAATGTAGCCTACAAATTGGTTAGAAAAAAAGACAAAAAATAGAAAAGTGGGAAAAGCACCAGGACAGGCTGAAACATACAAATATCCAATAAACATGAAATTACATTAAGCCTTGGTAGTGATCGAGAAAACACAATTAAAATGAACACTTTTTATCCATCACCTTGGCAAATGTAAATTGACTACATCGAGGTCAAAATTAGAGAAACTGCATTGCCATGCGCTGCTGGTAGAACTATGAATTATTACAGCCTCTTCGGAAAGCAATTTGACAGTGTATATTAGAATTATAAATGCTTATGCCCTCAGACCCAGAGATTTCAAATATCATTACTTACCCTCGATGCACAGTGGCCAGAAAGCGGGTACAAGGACATTCACTGCTGCATTGTTTGTAGTGATGAAAAATGTAAAACTATGCACATATTCATGAATAGAGTAATTGTTCCACAAATTAGGCCATATGCAAACTATATATATATATGATATATGGAATATTATAGTTTTTAAAATGAGGTATATCTGTATAGATAACATGGACAGATCTCCAAGATTCTACTGAAGGGAAAAATGCCAAGTAGAAAACAATAAGTTTATTGTGACTCTTCAAAAAAGAAAAAGAAAAAAGTGCTAATGAAGTTATATGTTTTATCTGGGAACCCAAAAATGTATGTACATAGAAAGTAATGTGGAAGATGTACACCACCTTGATTGTGTGGGTAGACCTTGGTGGGGAGCGGGCGGGACAAGTCATCTTGTCCAAGAGGGCTCTAACTGAAGCACGCTGATAAAGCTGCAGTGACCGGCTCTCCCTTTGTAATGTCTGTTGAGGTCTGGGGAGTAAATACACCCATTGTGGATGACTTCATGGTGCATAAAATGCCTACAATTTTAATAACGGTCTTTTCCAAGCTCATACCAGTAGACTCTAGTGCTTCACTGACTCTAGCCTTACATCTGTTTTTGAACCTTGTGACATTAGAAATTATTTTTAAATAAATAAAAAAATTCTATCTGAATGATTTCAGAACACTCCAGAGGCAAGACATTCCTGAATTGTATTAAAACCTCTAAATACCACAAAGTGCTTGTGATGTCACTTAAAATACCTATGTCCATGTTGGTAATTGCAGTTCCAGGACGCTGGCTAGTAGATGCTGTCTTTCTAACAATAGTGTAAATAAATTTAAAATAATTTTCAACAAACACCTTGTCTGCTTTGTCATCATAGGTTTAATGATCTGGTTGAATGAAGGATGATATAATGAAGTATTTATGATATTTTACTTTTTGTATTCGTTTTGTATTCCTGCTGCAACAAATCACCACAAACTTAGTGGCTTAAAACAACACAAATTTATCTTACAGTCCTATTATTTTCAAGTTCAAAATGGGTTTCACTGGGCTAAAATCAAGGTGTTAGCTGAGCTATGTCACTTTCTGGAAGCTCTAGAAGAAAAAGCACTATTTTGCCTTTTCCTGCTCTTAGAAGCTACCCACATTCCTTGACTGTAACCTTCTTCCTCTATCCTCAGAGTCAGGGCGATAAATGGAGCACAGGTGTCCCCATCCCCCATCTACGCTATGCTGAGCTGGGTTGAAACTGGTCAGTGGAATTCTTGAGCCAATGAAGTGTTGAAATCTGTGCATACCCTGCCTGTTAACACTTCCCTAACACAATAGAGAGAAGGAATAGTTTGTCCAGATTTAAGCACCAAAGACATTGCAATAGCATTACCAGTGGACTCGTCAAAGGCAAAAACTATCCAACAAAAGCTCTAACAGCACTAAATGGGAAATCAGTGCTGTATTTATGAAAGAACGAAGGGGAACAGGATATAATTGAAAGTTTCCGAATAATTTCAGTACAAAGATGTTAAACACATATTCATTGTATAGATAATAGATAGGCTTAATCAAGGAGGGTTAATCAAGGAAGAGGGAAGAAACGGGCATAATATTATTCCTTTCAGATAAAAAAGGAATCAGGTCTTTAAAAAATACTATATTGTGTTTTTAATTCATTGATGTAGATACCATGATATAATCCTAGCCTATTGATGAGTATCTTTTGTATCTAATTTAGTCCAACAACTGTTTGGTTGAGGTGCTCAAAAAATTTCAAGTTTGTGAGTTATTGAATCTGTAGTGAGGACCAGATCAAGGACCCAGGAGGGGGCTCTCCAGTGCTGTCGAGGCTCAGATGCCCATCCTGAGAGCCAAGCCCCTGACCCAAGGATGAAGCTTTGGCTCTATCTTGAACCTTCAGTGAATTTGGGGGAATCAAAGTACCTGGGAGGCTTAATGAAATATAATCTTAGCTGCCTTGTTAGATGGCTTTAATAGCTCCCTTGTTCTTTCTTCTTCCTCCTTTTTATACTCCTGCGACATTTAGGGATCTTTGTTTCATAAAAAGACAAAAGTATTAAGATCTTAGGTACAAACCTTACAAAGAGAAAACGCTCTTCAAATTTTTGAGAACACTAATGAGAAATTGAGATAACTTTTGGTTCCAAAAAAAAAAAAATTGAAATGAGAAATTGCTACTCTATTCTACCAAGAAGAGAGTACAAAGAAAAGTTAAATTACTTTCTCCCCAAAGTGGACGTGTAGAGTTTTTTCTGTTTTTGCTTTTGGTATATGAGTGAAGAAAATGTCCATTTCTGTATCTACTATCTTCTTTGTTTGCTTGTTTGTTTGGTTTGGTTTTAATATAGAATCTCTATGAGGAGAAGGTCCTACCTAGTAAAGAGGCATGGGGTAGAAAGGAAGATTGAGTATAATTTTGTCCCCTATGGAAAAAGAGAAATATATCTGGTGATCCAGTTATAAAGAGACAATATTTTTTCTTGTGTTTTGAAAGAAAAAATTTTAAGTAAACTCATATGCCTACTACTTTTTTGAGTAATATTGTATTTCCAATTCTGGAATCATTTGGAAAATAGTATAATTTAAAACCTCATTTTTTCCCCAAAGAACAATGTTATAATCAGAGGGATAACTGTGAAATGCTCTTGGTTAGATGGAATAAAGCTGGAAAAGAGCTGGGATAAAATAAAATGATAGTCTGGCAAGCAATGGGAGTGAGAAGAAAAGAGAAATTCTTTTGACACTGCAACTTGCTTTATATTTTTATTGGAATGAATGCTGAATTTAAGGAGACACAGTTACCAGCAGATCTTAGAAAAGGTAGGACTTCACTGCTTGATAATTAGTAACCTTAAATTATTTCAAAGTAACTTCTAAAACATATTTCTTTTATCAACAGCATTTTGTGATATCAGAAAGGCAGACATTAGAGAGATTCTCTAAGAACACATCACTGTAATCGAAATCTCTCTGATTCTATAAAAATGCCATCAATATAATCAGGACAAATTATGGAACAATATCTCTTTGTGTTTTTATAAGAGTATTATTACTGTTTCATTAGTTTCACTCCAAATTATCTTCTAAAATAATAGGAGAAAATAGAAATGATGTATAGAAATCATTTTTTTAAGCTTTTTGTCTTTTTTAAAAGTACTTTTAAATTGTTTATTTGAAAGATGGGTACAATTCAGGTTTAGGTATATAAATGTTCATTATGCAGGTACCCTTGTTGATGAGGTGTGCCGCCCTTCCCTGGCAGTTTCCCTCAACTGCCAATCCCATCCCCGCTTCCCTGGCAGTTTCCCATTACTGCCAATCCCTTTCTTATAGTGTTATGATAATTGTTCAAGGTCTGCTTATGAGTGAGAACATATGGTATTCTGTTCTTTGTTTCTCTGATAGGTCACTGAGTATGATAGACTCTAAATCCATCCAAGTTGCTGCAAAGTCCGTATGTTTGTCTGTCTTTATGACTGCATAATATTCCATTGTGTATAAGTACCACATTTTTTTTATCCAGTTCAGTTTTGATGGGCAGCAGGGTTGGTTCCATGTTTTTGCTATTGTGAATAGAGCTGCAACAAACATGCGGGTGCAGGTATCTTTTTGGTAGAATGACTTGAGTTTCTCCTAGTATATTCCCAATAGGGGGATTGCTAAGTCATATGGAAGGTCAATTGCTAGTTCTTTCAGAAATCGCCACAATGTTTTCCAAAGAGGTTGCACTAGTTTGCATTTCCACCAGCAGTGTAGATGTGTTCCTTTTTCTCTACATCCTCATCTGCATCTGTTGTTGCTAGTTTTATTAATGATGGCCATTCTTACTGGGGTTAGGTATTATCTCAGTGTAAGTTTGATTTGCATTTCTCTGATGCTGAGTGAGGCTGAGCACTTTTTCATGTGTCTGGTGGCTGCCTGTATGTCTTCTTTTGAGAAGTGTCTATTCATGTCTTTTGCCCATTTTTTAATGGGGCTGTTTTTTTTTCTTTTGGCACGTTTGAGTTCTTTGTAGATCCTGAATGTTAGGCCATTGTCAGATATACAGTTGGCAAATATTTTTTCCATTCTGTGGGCTGTCTCCCCACTCTCTTGATGGTTTCTTTTGCTTTGCAGAAGCTTTTCAATTTGAAGAAGTCCCACTTTTCTCTCTTATCTCTTATGGAATGGGCACTTGGGGTTTTGATGAGGAATTGCTTGTCAGTTCCAATTTCCATAAGGGTGTCTCCTGCATTTCCTAAGATTCTTATAGTCTGAGGTTTTACATTTAGGTCTTTGATCCAATTAGAGTTAATTATTGTGTATGGTCCTGTTTTAATCGAGTGCATGTGATCAGTCTGTTTTCCCAGCACCATTGACTAAATAGGTTCTCCTCTCCCCAGTAGTTGTTGGTGGAGGCTTTGTCAAAGATGAGTTGGTTGGGAAATTGAGGCTTTGCTTCTGGAATCTCTGTCATGTTCCATTGGTCCATATGCCTGTTCTTGTACCAGTACCAAGCTGTTTTGATTATTGTAGACTTATAGTAAAGTTTGAAATCTGGAAGTGTAATACCTCCTGCTTTGTTTCTTTTGCTAAGGATTGTTTTGGCTATTCGTGGTCGTTTATGTTTCCATATGAATTTCTGTATTGCCATTTCCGGGTCTGAGAAAAATCATGTTGGTAATTTAATGGGCATTGCATTGAATCTGTAGATTGCCTTTGGTAGGAGGGACAGCTTAACAATGTTGATTCTTCCTATCCTTGAGCATGGAATATTTTTCCATTTGTTTGTGTCTTCTTGGATTTCTTTCAGCAGTGTTTTGTAGTTTTTGTTGTAAAGGTCTTTCACTTCTCTGGTTAAGAGGATGCCAAGATTTTTTATTTTTTGTGTGTGAAACACAGTTTTTAAACCACACATATGGACATATTATTAATTAATTAGAACTCTAAAAGTCACATGACTTAGAATGTTAAATCTAAAATATATTTTTTAAACATTTGCAGCATAGAACATGGAACTTAAATGGAAAACCAGAACATCAATTAAATCAATTAAATCAAATATGCAAAAAACAAGAATCTAAACGTCTAGTCCTAAGTTAGATATTAGTTCAAGTTTGTTTCCCTAAAGTAAGGGATTTAATGATATGATTACTTAAACCAGATCTCCATATACATTCCTCAATAATACAGTGGAATCTCATTAATTTGTAGTTCGCTAATCAACCCATACAGGCTCTACAGTATTTTATAGCAGTCATAAAGGTATTCAAGAGAGGAGTATATGATCTGGGGCCTCAAATTATTTCTATAATTTCTATGTCCAACAGGGTCAGAGATAACCAAACATACAAGGAAACAAGATCCTATGAACAAAGAATAGGAGAAATATTGGAAAACAGAAATAAACCAAGAACTCTACGTGGTAAAACTATCAGACAACAAACTATGGAACAACTATTATTATCATAATTGAGAAAATAAAAGCCAAGCTTCAAATTATCAGCAGTGAGATGGAAATTATTAAAAAATGACATAGATAATTTGGAAAAAATCCAAATAGAAATTTTAAAACCAAAAATTATAATAACTAAAATTAAGAGCTCAGTGGAAGGGTTTAGTGGATTATACTCAGTTGAAGAAAGAATTAGTGAACCAGCAAGTAGGTTAGAAGAAATTAGCTGAATAAAACATGAAGAACCAAAAACATAGAAAATATTTTTTAAAATATAAGACCTATAGCATATACAGTAAGAAGGTCTATCTTATGCTTGATTGGAAGCCCAGAAGGAGAGAACAGAAAGACTGAAACAGAAGCAATGTTAGAGTAAACAATGGCTAAACATTTTCCAGAAATGATGAAGGATATCAATTCATTTATTTGTGAAACCTAATAAATAGCAAGCAAAAAAAATGTAAAATGAAATACACACCTATACTTATCATAGTGAAACATCAGAAAATAAAAAATATATACAATTTAAAAATAATCCAGTGAATAAAATATAAGTTTAGAAACAAAAATGACTTTCAGCTTTTATTGGTTTGAAAAAGTCTCTATTTTGCCACTATTTTTTTTTAAATATTTTGCTGAGTATAGGATTTTGTCACTGGCTTTCTAGAGGAAAATTCTTCCAGCAAGGTAAACAACAACAGTGTTACTGAAATTTCTACCTGATCATTCTGGACTCTTTACCCACTGAACCATCAGATCTTTTAAAAGTGTTAGTCCATTGGCTGGAGTGATTTATCCCAATTACCAAAGAAAATTGGATTACAACGATAAAACAGAGACAAAGAACACTCTAGATAGAACCCAGGGGATCCTTGGGAATATCCTTCAGCACTTCCATGCCCAATAGTAAACATTATTTAAAAGTTAAAATAAAAAGCAGAATGATTAAGGTCTCAGACCATTTAGGATTGAATGTTTAGGTTACTCCCCCAAGAAAAGAACCTACAGTAGCTAAGATTTTGACTGAAAGCAAAGAAAATATATAGGATGAGCAGTTGAAGAAAAAAAGAGATAGATATTACCTACAAACTCATGATCAATCACAGAAATGAGGGCTGTAATAGCTTTGTGTATTTTCTCGTTATGGGCATATGTCTGTTTTTATACCTTAGCCACCTTCTTTCTTTTTTCCATTTTTATTTCGTATACTGATAATCAGATACTAGTTTTGCATTTTAGCATTTAAGGTAACAAAATATTCAATGTGTCTGTCACTGAATTTGAGGAGGAGTTAATATGGCCAAAAATGGATACAATGACTATTGAGACTTCCGTTCCTTTTGGGGAAAGGGTGAGAACTTTCAATTGCAGATGTATCTTGTTAGTCGCAAATAAACAAGATATTGTATACTGTCTCAGCCTTAGAGGTAGCGACTACTCCTTACAGTTGTTCAGTTGTGTATAGAAAAGTGCATTTAGAAGCTGTGTAATCAATAGGTGAACTGTACCAGTTATCAATTTATTGCATCTCAACTCCAAATTCACACTTCATTGCTCTGCAAAAATGAATCCCAGCCCTTTACATTTTCCTTTGCCAGTTGGTTATAAATTTTGTCAATACGGGGTACTAGAGAGACATTGCAGGAGGAATGGGCTTTCTGTCTTGCTTTTGGTGGGCTCATGTGACAGAGTCACGCAGCACATGCAGTTTCTCAGTGCCCAGCTCCTGAAGCACATGGTGGGCAGCAGCACTCTACACCAGCAATTTCCCCTGGCAGCCTCATCCCAGATGGTTTTGTCACAGAGTGCCTTCATTGAAACATCTCTCCAGAGGTAGCATTTCCATACACCCTAGTAGACATATTTCCAGCAAGTTCCACCAGCATGGCACAATAGTCACTTATTTGCCATCAATGAGCCACAGTCATGCTTTCTCTAAGGAGGTCAGAACCTCAGCCCTGGGAAGATCTCTTCCTTGAGTACATGTCTTGGTAATAACGGTATAGAATGCTCCTTACAGCTATTTCTGGATTCTTTAGAAGTTTCTTTACTTCTTATTAGCCAATCCCCCCATTACATTTAATAATTATTTATATTGAACTTTCTTGTTCAAATTACTGTGTGACTTACTCTTCTAATTGGATACTGGCCAAAATATTTTGATTTTTTTTTTTTTTTTGAGTTGGAGTGTCACTCTGTCACCCAGAATGGAGTGCAGTGACCGCTCCCGGCCACCGCAGCCTCGCCTGCTGGGCTCTGGCGATGCTTCCACCTCAGCCTTCTAAAGTAGCTGGAACTACAGGCACGCGCTACCACGCCCGGCTAATTTTTTGATTTATTGTAGAGATGAGGCCTCACCAAGTTGCCCAGGCGGTCTCGAACCCGCGGGTTCAGGCAATCCACTAACCTCAGCCTCGCAAAACGCTGGGATTAGAGGCTGAGTCACCGAGTCCGGCTGATTTTTTTAATTTTTATTTTTATTGGAGGTTTGTGATTTTCTTGGATCTTAAAATATTTTTTCTATGCCCCCCACTCTTTCTCCTTTTAGTCTGAAACTCTAATTAAACATATGGTAGACTGCTTGATATAGCACCATAGGCCAAAAAAGTTTTGTTAATTTTTTTAGGTCTTATTTTTTCTCTGTGCACATTATTTGAAATCATTTCTGTTCCTCTGCCTTCAAGTTCATTGCTCTTTTCTTCTGCAGTTTCTAATATGCTATTAATCTCATTCCATCTATTTTCTATGGATGTTGTATTTTTCACCTTTCCTTTTTTTTTTTTTTTTGAGTTGGAGTCTCACTCTGTCACCCAGACTGGAATGCAGTGGCCGCTCCCGACCACCGCAGCCTCGACCTGCTGGGCTCTGGCGATCCTTCCACCTCAGCCTTCCAAGTAGCCGGAATTACAGGAACGAGCTACCACGCCCGGCTAATTTTTTATTTATTGTAGAGATGAGGTCTTGCTAAATTGCCCAGGCGGGTCTCGAACCCGCGGGATCAGGCAATCCACTCACCTCAGCCTCCCAAAGGCGCGGGATTACAGGCTGAGCCACCGAACCTGGCTTTTCACCTTTCAATGTTTGATTTGGTTATCAGATTGAGTATTTCTCACCTCATCATGTTCATGCTTTATATCCTGGTGAGCATATTTAATCGCTATTATAAGATCCTTGCCTTCTAATTACTTCACCTCTGTCATTTCCATTTCTTTTATACTGATTGGCTTTCATCCTGACTATTGGGTATCTTTTCTTGCTTATTTGCAAACAGAGTTATTTTAAAAAATAATTTATTGCCCACTGTGAATTCCATGTCATTGATTATTAAATTTTGTTGTTTTCCTTTCATGAGTATTTGCTTTTGTTACTGCACTTTTACTAACACACCATATTGAGCATTTCAAGTTTTGTCACTAAGATTGATTAGGGGAGGTCCAAAAAGTTGCCTTCACTCTAGGGTTAATTTATTCCTGTGACAACCACACACAGCACAAGATTTCTTTATTCAGACTGATGACAATGTGAACTAATCCCAATCCTATGTGAGTTCTGGAAACTTTTTAACCCACTGTTTTCTGATGGCTCTTTCCCTGGTTTATGAAGGCTTACCCCCTGCATGTGCAGTTGAATTTTTAGCCAAAGACTCAAAGAGAACTGCCTACAGATCTCTAGAGCTCTCTGTGTAGTTCTCTCTGTCGCTTTTCTGATACTCTACCCATAAATTGTGACTGCTTCTGCCTTGTCACACTACAATCTCTGACTCCTCAAGTCGCTCAACTACTCCATTTGAATTCTCACACCCTTGTGCAGCCTCCTGGAAACTGCCTCTCAGCAGTAGGTGGGACAATTTTAAGGGCTACTCCATTGTTTTTCTTCTCTTAGGAATCACTGTCTGGTTTTCTAGGTTTTACAGGTGGAAAGCAATTCCCGAAGAATTTAATGCTTCATGGGCAAAAGTGTAAGTCCTGCAAAGCTTTCTTTTTTTGTATTTCTTAGTAATCAGTGCAAATACCCCCTCTGCTTAACTTATTTAAACAGGATACCAACTTGTATTTATTTCCAAAATTATAATAGTCACAAATGATTGTTTTCAATCTTAGCAAAGCATCTCTAAAAGTGATATTAGCAATATTCTGTTATTTGTGTAAACTTATTCTTTGGAATTGACACATATGATTTTCTTTTAAAATGTCTTATAAGATTTTTTGCTCATTCACTCAACCACAGCCTTTCAAAATAGCACTAAACTTTTTCTGAAACTTCAGACCATACATTTGCTACTTGTTAGAATTCTGAAGAGGAAACCAGACAGAAGAAAAGAAATTGATGTTTGTGGTGAAATGTGAGGATCACCCTATAGATTTAGTATATGTATAATAATAGCTAACTTTACTCGGAGGGATATAGAGGCACTTGCCCAAGTTCCCACAGTTCATGAGAGACCATTGTGATTCTGACTGCAAGTTCAAAGCCTTCAAGCCACCAGACTATCTATATTGACCATCCTGCTCATTTCAATGACATTTAACACTTACAACATGCATAGGAAAGTGAAGTATTTATCTTCATTGCTTCAATGGCTTCACTGACTGATGACTGAACCTCACCATCACACTATGGAGGCAGCACTGATCTTAGAGCAGCCAACATGCATTCATATATTATCTTGCCACTGTTAAGATCCATGTGGCCTCCATGCAAGTCTCAGTCTTCTCTTCACAGACCAGATAAAAACAGAGTAGTGAAATGTAAAGGTTCTGTATACATAAAAATAAAAATACCTCACTATTTGTGTCTGGGAGGTTTGTTTTGTTTTTTGAGTTGGAGTCTCACTCTGTCACTCAGACTAGAGTGCAGTGGCCGCTCCCGGCCACCGCAGCCTCGACCTGCTGGGCTCCGGCAATCCTTCCGCCTCAGCCTTCCAAGTAGCTGGAACTACAGGCGCGCGCTACCACGCCCGGTTAATTTTTTATTTATTGTAGAGATAAGGTCTTGCCAGGTTGCCCAGGCGGGTCTCGAACCCGCAATCCACTCACCTCAGCCTCCCAAGGCGCAGGATTACAGGCTGAGCCACTCAGCCTGGCTTGGGAGTTTTAATCCAATCAATTCTGTGACCCAAAACTGGCCAAGACCTCCTCCCTCCTCTCTACCCTGCCACTTGTTGCTATTATCCCTTTTGCTCTTTCAAATTTTTGCTTAATTACCTGGCTACCAACATAAAATATTCAGTGATGCGGTCTGACACCTCATGATGGAATGAATGTGTGTTGTATGCAGTGAGCTGCCTGTAGCTGCCATTTAGGAAGGAGTTAGGAAATCTTACCTGTGATAGTCTGAATGGTCAGGGGTTAAAGATGAGCAATTTCTGTTTCCAAATGACAATACGTTACTTGTCACTTCCTGAATCTAAGTCATTCATATCAACCTGGTAGTTGGCGTTTTAAAGAATAGATTTCTCTCTGTGATGTTTTCCATCAGATTTATTTTTGCTATTCCTGAGGAAACTATCACAAGAAAGTACTGTGTATGTACGTCCTACGAGAAACCATTCTGGTTAAGGCTCTAATGGAATGAGATGTTGGCTATGAGTAGAACAGTGGGGACAGGGGTCAGAGGACACGTGGAAGGATGAAGGGAATTGGAAAGGGAAGATAACGAAGGGAACTTGAAAATTTAGCCAAACAAAACACCGTCAATGCTGACAAATTGAAAAGTTTTAGCATCAATATAACCCTACCACAGAAGAAATTCTAAGGTTTTAACATTGCATCATAATCTTCCTTATAGTGCAAAATTTGTAAATGCTATATATGTTTGAAATAGTCCGATACTAGGGCAAAAATAGATATTTTTAACATCACTGGATAGAGGCAATCTAAGTGACCATCAGGAAATAAACAAACAAATTGCAGCCAAGCCATAAAATAAAATACTATATAGCATGCATAGACATTGAGAGATCATGTTGGATGGAAAAAAGCAAGGTAAAATGGTAATTTCATAATAAATAAGTAAATAAAAACATGCAAAGCAATAACATATAGTCACATATATGTATTTAAATGAACTGGGAAGCTGCACACTGTAACACAGGGGTTACCAAATGGACTGGAAGATGCAACTGGTAAGAAGACTTTAGCTTTTTGTTATGTTTCACATCTTTAACAAACAGGTTCAGCAAATATGGCACATTTAAAAAATATATTTGTTAACTCTTGGTAGTGGATAAAAGGGGTTCTTAATTTTATCATCATTATTTTAACTTCCTACAAGTTTTAAGTTTATAAAACATGTTGTTCAAAATAAAGATTAAAAAATAGGCTCAAAGACCGAAAGCTTAGCAGCGACTTTCAGTAGTTTGTCTGAAGTGTCATGAAGAGAAAGGGTCATGATTGGATTAGAGTGAAGTAAATGTGACTTTACATGATTTGTTTCCTCAGCTGTGGCCATGAGGGATTCTGGTATAGTGTGTACACTGGATTTTGTAGAGATGAAGCTGCTATACATCCAGATATATGTATAACAAAACTGCTATACCGAGATGTACAATATGAACTACCAAAGAGAACCTCAACTGAGGGGATAAAAATCCATTTAAAAAAGATATTTCCATAGCATGGGATGGAAGCGCTCATATAATTTACATATCTGAACAGGACCCTGAAAGAAAAGCAAGGGAAGAAGCAATGGGCAACTATTTTCTTTCCAGTCTATTTTTTAGTATTAACAAATGGAGACTTTGGATATAGAAATAGTAAACTATAATCAGGGAGAAAGGTGGGAAGGAAAAGAAAAGAAAAAATAAGGACTTAGAAGAAGGTCAAAATAATCAGAGCAAAATAAATAGGGAAAAAATATTTTTAAAACATTTATAACTTTTTAGAGATCTCCTTTTGAAGTTTAAAAATTCCAGTAAAACACACATATTATGTATACATTTATCACTCATTGATTAAAAATAATCACAGAGTGCTATTAGGTAACATTTCTAAATGAATTTTATTTCTTACTCAAGATTGTCTTTACATATTTGAAAAGCAGATATATACAAAGTACATATATGAGGCATTATTGATTTGGCTTATAGGCAATTTTGAAGTATCTCTAATTCTGCAGATCCCTTATAACTTGTTGACTCCTAGCCCCTTCCAACCAGGTTATGATAAAAGGGATAGCTTTTTACTTTGGATGTAGGATGACTAGAATAAGTGGAAAAACAATCATTCTACAGAAATTTGTAGCATAAATTCAGGAAATTTTTCTCTAGACCTAGAAATTGATGAAGAAAGTTTATTTTTCCAAACACTAAGTGACAGAGGCAGGACTTAAATTAATCTGATTCCAAAACTTGCATTCTTTCCACTGAACGTCCATATTGCTTTTTGAATACTACATTTTCTACACAATGCTAGAATGAGTAAAACACAGTTAAAGCCAAATTCAATACACACCCTAAATTAAATAAGATAAATTAGTTGATGCATTATTCTGGTAGAGTTATTTTTCATTATTGCAAACAAGATTGTTTCTAATAGCATGAGGGTGAGCAAATAAACCCGGTACATTTAGTGCAGCAGTCTGGCAATGTGGATGAGGCAATGCTGAATGGACAATGTCTACATCTGACTTACTGTCTCTGCACTGGTGAGTGCCTCATTCATGAATCCTGAGACCATCTGTTATTCTGCCTTTCCATTTTGCCAAACTTATTTGCTTTTATTTTTTAATCACTCCAGCCAATAATTCACCTAGCTTTCATGCCTACTTTCCATAAGGTGTTTTTATTTCTTAAAAACATATTAAGTTGACTCTTACTATTTTAGAAGGGAGTTTGATTTGAGAAACACGATATTTTTACAGTTCCCTTAATTTTGGAGAATATACATTCAGGAAGGGATAAATACAGAAATAGAAAACCAAGAAATAGAAAACCATAGTTTCCCTACATTTTGGGAATCTCCTTCTCACTCTTAGTCCTCTTCAATTCTTTCCAACAACCCTGAAGATATGAATCCATTCTGATACAGTCATAACTTTGGATACATACATGTTACTGAGCCAGATCATTTATGCTTATGTATATATGTATGTATCATATTTGTTCTTGCTCCCCTCGCTTTACTATTCTCTTTTCTCAAAAATGATATAAAATTAGAGACTCCATTTGTATTCAAATACATAGTCTTACGTGGAATGCAGTAAATTATGATGCTCATTGATTCTGTTTTCTTAAGGACAAGTGATTGAATGGAACTGTGTTGAATCAAATATATATGGACATGGTGACTGTATCAGAAGGAATATCTGGAGATACATATATCAATTGATGTATTACACTGGTAGAGGGTTTTGTTGTTGGTGTTGTTATTATTCCAAGCAAGATCCTTCTTGGCAGTATAAAGCTGAACAAATACATATATATGGGGCAACCACCCAAAAAATGAAATTTATTTGTAAAAAAAATTGTGTATTTATTCTTAAAGTTTAAACTTCAATCACCTTCAAAGTACTCTCCCTTTGATGCAATACACCTATCAAGATGCTTTTTCTACTGCTCAAAACAACGTTTGAACTTCTCAGTGTTGATGTCTTTTCATACTTCTGCCATGTTTTGTTTCACCTCTTCCACATCAGTAAAACATTTCTCTTTGAGGACTTTTTTTAATCTGGGAAAACAACAACAACAAAAATGACTTGGGGTG
Organism: Carlito syrichta; assembly: GCF_000164805.1. Lineage (NCBI taxonomy): Eukaryota > Metazoa > Chordata > Mammalia > Primates > Tarsiidae > Carlito > Carlito syrichta. The sequence goes on along the minus strand of NW_007253837.1, from coordinate 243,054 downwards.
AAATAGGGTGAATAGGGAGGGTGGGGCATGGAGGTGATGCCATTTTTGGTTAAAAACTGCTGAACATTCAGCAGTGTGGGCAAGTGCACTCATAAATCACCCATCATGAAATGGGCAAACACACTGAAAGAATATCAACAACAACAAAAAAAATTCACTTGAAGTCTAGCGCAGCCTCTCACAACAATGCTAGCTGGTACACTGATGCCAATGAGTTCCCAGAACAGGTACTTAGCAGGAGAAGTCTATACTACAAGGGGCCTGTCCTCCAAAAGAAAATTCTGGGTTTTTTTTTATGGCCCTCTGTATATATCTCCCCATTTTTGCCAAATTTAATGAAAGATCAGGAAAGCAGGATAAATCTGTAGCCTATGTACATGCATGTAACTGAAGAAAGGAATCAAATCACTGGTGCTTAACCTCCTAGTGTTCCCTAACAGGAACACAAGCTGTTAAGCAATGCAACTGGAATGCTTATTCATATTTCCAGGACCCATAAATGCTGACCCCAAAACCATTTGGAGCATGTTTCTACATAAGCTGTTGCATCTACATTGAAGCGTAAGCACCATGAGAGCATAAATCAAGTGGTCACGTTCTGGGCTGTCTTTCCAGAGTCTTGAACAGTATCTGATAGAGGCATTCATGAATATTTATTGAATGAATGGATACTAGTGGCTATGGGGATTATATTCTTTTCCTGTTAGAATAAATTGTTAACATAATTCACTTAGAATATTGATACCTCAGAGCAGATGACCAAGATTCATCTTAATAACTGATAACTTCCCTAGAGAGTATAAAACTTTAAGCACAAGGCTCACTCTCACTCTTCTTCTCAAGGTTAGTGGGGCTATACCAAGCCCCCCACCTAGGCTCAATGATGCATACCACAGGTAAGGTGTGTATTTCACTTTCACCCTATTATGTCATTGAACAATCACAACAAGTCTTCAAAGTAAAAACCATTATTCTTCCAATTTTGTCAATCAGGGCCCAGGCCCAAAGTGTTCTCTCCAGTGTTCAAACTAGTCTAAACAAAATAAAACAAAAAAGGTAAAAGAGAAAAAAACTGATTCCATACAATTGAAATATCCAGGTAAGTTTAGATGCAGTGACTCAAAATATGTTGTCAGAGCTCTTGTGGGCTTCCTTCTTTCCAGCTCTGTGGACTTCCTTCTCTGTGGGTTGAAACTTACTCTCAGATAAGGTCATACCTGGAAACTCTAAGTTAATACCTTCTTTACAGCTTATAATCCTGAAATATAGCCTACCAAATCCTCAATTCCAGGAGACTTGAGCAAAATTTCCGGAGTGGCCCATTTGGATGATGTGTCCATACCAAAGTGATCACTGTGGCCATTAGGGTTGAGTATTTAGATTGTCTTGCCCAAGTCATATCATGGAGGAGGCATTCTATGGCTTGAATATCCCCTCCAAACTCAAGTTAAAATTTAATTTCTATTGTGACCATATTAAGAGGAGGGGCTTTTAAGAGGTGATTAGCCCAAAAAGGCTTTGCTCTCATGAATGAATTAATGTCATTGTCACAGGAAGGCATTAGTCATCTTGCGAGTGGGCTTGTTATAAAATTGAGTTTGGTCCCTTCTTGCTCTCTGGTTCTTGTGCTCTCTGGCCTATCTGCATTCTGCCCTAATATGATGTAGCACAAAGCTTTTGTCAGACGCCAGCACATTGATCTTGGACTTCTCAGCCTCCAGAACTGTAGGAACTTATTTTTGTCTTTATAAATTACCCAGTTTGCAGCACTCTATTATAGCAACACAAAACAGTGTAAGAGAAGGTAAGATATTAACAACCTTGTTAGATGGGAAAGAGGATTTACTATGTGGATTGACATGAAAAATTAAAACAAATGGAATTCTTACAAGAACAATGAGTCATAATACTGTCCCATTGTCAACGCTTTCTAATACTCTTGGTTGTAAGAATTTGGTCATTGATCTTTCTATTACTTTGAAAATAAAGCATTTTCAGGGCACTTAGTCCACCAACATCAGAGATGGTTTAGCTCAATAAGAATAATGGGATATGCATCCTTAAGAAATAAGAAACAGGACCATAATGTTGCTACCTTTTTTATCTGTGTCTTTAATCTATTGTGTTTCATCTTATCTCCTTTTCTCAGATTTTTCTATAAGGACTCTTGATTTGAATTAGCAAGAAAATGAAAGGCTAGTGTAGGTAAAATGTCTTTAAATCTGTTTTATCTTTTGAAAATCAATATGACTTTTACTTTTCCTTCAAAGTAAAAAGAAAGAGAGAGAGAGAAGTCTGAAAAATATCAAGCACAGATGGAGACATTTGCATTTATGCTCCAACATTAAGGTATTTTTCTAGTGTCAACAAATGGAGAGCTTTATGTTAAATGTTGTCAGGTTCTGCCTCAACTTCATTATTCCATCCTGGTCCACTACAAAAAGGAAAAAAACCCTAGATACACTTTATATGTGTATGATATATAAAATATAGGATTCCTGGGGAAAAAATTGAAGCATACTTTCTGGCTTTGAGGTAAATGTGTGACTTTCATTAGCATTAATGGGAGTACTTCTCACCAAAAGCACAGGCTCCTTGTTTTTAAATGCTTGAGTGAAGTTTCACACAAAGCTGGAAAAAGGCTTTTGGTTTTACGCAGCAATGCCCACTGTTGCAGCTCTAGGATTATGAATCACAGTAGGCTGTCCTTTTAAGACAGTTCATCCATCCAGTCACTTCAGAATGCTAGTACAGAAAAAGATGTCATGGTAAAGCAGTGCAATACACCAGGCACGGTTTATCACTCCAACATGAAGAGAGAAGGCTTTCAGGCAACCCTCTGGCTACAACCTCTTTTTGTTAAAAGGCTAAGCTAATTGAAAAAAACCACTTTGGGCTCTACCTTTTCTCTGGTGAGTTCAAACTAAAAGAAAAATAATAGTATTGCTCTTGTATCTGCAAAAGCTGTAGAAAACTCACTGAAACACATGTACACAGCAAACTAATCCTGGTAATTTTTTTTAATCTTGCATTTAAAACAAACAGAATGACACTGGGCTTTTTTTTGTTTATGTTCACTTCTAACTAAGAAAAAATATGACAAATTTTAAATACATTAATATGGAATAGGAATAAATACTAATGGTTTTTTAAAGGTCGAATGAATCATATAAAGTTCAAGGTTTTTCAAAGCTTTGTGTGAGTTGCTAAAGATATGAAGAGAAGAAGAAATGACCGAAATTAATTCTCAAGACAAATCCCCATCAAAATGAGAAATAGCACACTAGCTTACATTAAATGAAAAATCACTCGTGTGGCATAAAGCTGACAGAATAAATCAATTTTTTAAAAGAATACAAATATTTGAAAGCAGTGCTGTTAAAAAAAATAAAAAGGAAAAAGAACATTTGAAGACCTTGACACTGACAAAGAGGCGGATGGGCCAGGCCAGTGCACCAAGTAAGCCTTGCCAACTCTCAAGGGTTTGCTCTGAGTCTCACAGGAGTGAGCCTCCCTCATTCCTGGCCGGTTACTGTTTCCCAGCCTTCCAGCCCCTACCAATTCAAACATCTGCTGCTGCCACTAGCTGTCCCTTGGCAGGAGAAGGAACACCTAGCACACGCTTCCTCACCTTTGCCCTATAGATGCCCATCTAGAAAGTCTTCCTAGATTGGTCTCATGCTACATGGATAAGATTGGATGGGTCCGGAGCAAATGGAGTCCTGCAGGGTTACAAGATGCTCAGGAAGAGCTGAGGAGGGCACTTTGTGTGTGACAGCTGACCCACGCATCCTCTTAGAGAACACTTTGACTAGAAACAAGGTCAGAGGCTGACAGGACAGCCACATATCCGTTAGTCTTTATCAAGAAGACACTCCCATCCTGAGTGCATGACTCAAGCAACTGTGTTGTCAGCAAGTTGGAAAGAAAAAGGGTGATATGGCTTTAGGATGCTATTAATGCCATGAAGCTACTGAGTATTTTCCAGATTACAAGTGTTTTTTACCATGAAATCATGGGTTCAGTAATGATTGCTAGGAAAAGATGTGTGGGGAAAACGCACACACACAGGTCATATTTTATATTTCCAAAAGATAAGTAAATTTGTATTTTCTTGTTACTGAGGTTGGTTTGTGTCTGGTAAAATGTTCAGACCCTTATCACATTGGGAAATCTGTCAGGCAACAAAGGTGTGTGGGAACAGTATGTTGTGAGAATTATCAAAGAGATATAAAAAACACAGTCCTTGCTTACCTTCAAAGTGATTAAACACCACCCAGGAGGATCAGATATGGACATAAAGTTTTTTAAAGACAATTTACAAGCAAGATATTTAAAGATAGGTATTTTCTCCTTCTTGGAGCCTGAAGAGATTTACAAAAAACTCCTCTGGAAAAGTAAGCTGAGGGTCAGCAGTTTACTCATATCTGGACTCATCTACTTATTTGTTAGATGAGGGATTTATGAGAAGAAAAGCTTGGGAAGAGGGGAAGGAGACAGTCTCAGACACCAACTTTCAGGCCTGGAGGTGGAGCAGGCATCTGTCCTACTTTGTATGTTTCTCCATTTTGCTTCTTGGCCCTGATGTCTTTCAAATGCCCATGCCTTTGGGAGACAGGACTGCCCATCCCATTTCCCCCATTCCAATCCACCATAAATAATGTGTGAGGCTAACCTCCAGAAGACATCAGCCTCACATTTAAAATCCTTCCGGGTCTTGTTATGGCCCTTATTTGAGGCTGAATTTGTGTGTTATTTATCCTATAATATCATCAGTGTCTATTATAGTGTCTGCAACTTAACTCAATAATTAGCTTGTAAAATGAATCCATTAACTCCTATAAATAGGTGAAGGCTCAATTTCAAAATCTAGCTCTCCAAGTACTCAGTCTGACTCCTTTACCGTGTGTTTTATGGTAACCTCTACATTTTCGTGTAGATCTTAAGGACCATTCACCAACTCTCTATCAGGCCTCCTGTTTCCTCCTGCAAACTTTCATTTCTGATAGTCAACGCACCTGGATCACTTCCCCTCACCTGCTTCTCCAACTTTCCTCTGCAACTCTCAAGTCATAGGCCAACTTTCCTGATCACTTCAGCATATATTTTATTTATTTTATTTTAAAGATGTAGGGCACAATTCAGGGTTAGGTATACAAATGTTCATTATGCAGGTACCCTTGTTGATGAGGTGTGACCCTCCCTCCCCTGGCAGTTTCCCACTACTATCAATCTCACCCCCCCCCCACAATCCTCTGGCAGTTTCTGGCTATGGCTAATCACTTAATTATAGCATTATAATAATTGTTCAAGGTCCGCTTATGAGTGAGAACATATAGTACTCATATCTTTGTTTCTGTGATAAATCACTCAGTATTACAGATTCCAAGTTCATCCAAGTTGCTGCGAAGTTCATAATTTTGTCCTTCCTTATGGCTGTGTAATATTTCATTGTGTATATGTACTTTTTTTTATCCAATCCAGTTTCGAAGGGCGGCATAATGGGTTCCATGTTTTTGCTATTGTGAATAATGCTGCAATAAACATGCATGTGCAGGTATCTTTTTCATAGAGTGATTTGAGTACCTCCAAGTATACACCCAGTAGGGGGATTGCGGGGTCGTATGGAAGGTTGATTTTTAGATCTTTTAGGAATCGCCAAACTGTTTTTCACAGAGGTTGTACTTGTTTACTTAAACCCATAATTCATGCCATCCACATGGCTTTTAAAAGATACTCTGAATTAGGTGGGTTTAGGGCAAGGATTGCATTTTTTCTTAGCTCCAGTAGAGTAATTACATACCGCAAGAATTCAGTAAGCACTTGTTAAATAAATCAATGACAGCATTGCATCCTGTCCCCTTCACTGCCAAGGAAGAAATGTCAAAACATTAACAATCTTGTTTAACTTAAAGCAATGAGAGGAAATAGAGAAACAAGTCAGATGAGGGAGCTTCAAGATTGCACTTGGCTTTGCCCATCTTTTCCATATCCCCTGACAGCCACCCTTCACATCCCCTTCCTCCTGCCCAAAAGCCCCTGGATTGGTGGGTACGTACACTTGCTCACCTGCATTAGGATACATATCACACTAAAGACACAACAAAGCTTCTGACAAGGACTAAGCAAAATCATCCTAGTAGGCTTTTTCTTATCCCAAGCAACATGCAAACCCTATTTTATTCTATTTTCTGCTCTGTAGTGAACCTGTCATTATTCCAGGAGGCATCTCAGTAAGCAGTAATGCTATTCACTTTCACTTAGGAACTCTTGCTAGTGGGACTATTCTTCAGAAATCTCTGCATCTCTTAAAAAAAAAAAAAAAAAAAAGGACAATGCCTCAACCAGATGCATGAAAATACTTTCTTCATGAATCCTTTCAATTATCATATGAGACACTTGTCAAGAATATTTTCATGGGTTGAAATGGAAAGGCATATAATAATATATTGCTACCAAAAAAATTCACTGGTCCTGACTAGAGGGTAGATACTGGAATAAATAAAAAGTGTACACTGAGAAAACTTATGTAAGATGACTAAATTGAGGTTTTGTGTTATAAATCTGTAAAAGAATATAAAATTAAATAGTGGTCCTGTAGTATGGGATTAGTTAGGAATGTGGGGGATTCTAATTAAAGGACTACTGTTAACCCACACATGTTCTGATCACCTCCCGCAAACCAACATCCTGTCCAAGAAAGGACTTGTCCATTGTGTAAGTGAATGAGAGTTTTAGTCCCCGAGTGACCCTAAAGTCTCCCTGTCACTTAATTTTGTACTCTGTGTGCTGCTTTAAAGAACCCTGCCCATTTCCTAACTATGCAATTCAATCATTCGGTAATTGTTTTTTTTAAGCAGTGAAAGAACCTTGCCTAAAATTCTATTTAAACAAAGCTCTGGAAATTATAATGTACTATACCAAATTCAGTAGCCTACAGTTCATGTTAATCAAATGACCATCTATTTAGCTGCCTCAGGTTCTCATTAGAGTGTTGTTATATAGCTTTGAAATGATTCCAAACACTTATGTAGTTTTCTACATGGATGATGTACGTTTCGTTTTCATAAGAACTTGGAATGTATTCCCTCCTCTTTTGAGAATGTGAAGTCTCATCAAACCCCATGTGTGAGAAACTGGAGTGAACTCCCCACTTTCCTCGAGAATATGACCTTATCAGACCCCATATTTAAGTTATTGACCTTTAATTAAAAATTAGATTTTACTTTCCATAGAGGCCTGCTTCCTAATTGAGCAACTAGACTTTAATAATTTTGGAACTCACTCACTATGTGGTTAATGTGCCTTATGGATCTGTGTCTTCCTTGTGAGGTTTCTTCACATTATTCCTTCTTTAAGCAAATGGTTTCACTTGTGCTATAAAAATTCTTTCATCATCTTCCTCCAAATATTCTGATATCCAGGCACCTATTCTAGATTCACCCTTCCTAAACAATACTGCAACTTTTGGTGTCTAGTGTGGGAAATTTTTTTAAAAGGTAGGGGGTGGGTGAGAAGAACCTCAAGTGATTCTGCCTTGGGCCGTGATATTCCTCTCCTGGTACCTGAGCATGTACTAATACAGAAATACACTACAGAGAGAGATCCACAGCCATCTGTGCAGAAGGTGCTTGTGGAGACTATGGGCCATGGAATGATAGCCCTTGCAAACAGAAAATGTGAGTGAGAAAGAAGTAAGATGATGCCTGTGTGAGCAGCACCTTGTGAAGTCCTGTTCCAACAACCCATGGCGCTTGGTGTGGGCAGTGCTTCCTTCATTCATGAACACATGGAACTGCCAACCATCAAGAGGAAAGCACAGCACAGAACCACAAGACTGACCTGTTCCATTCTCATGACAAAATTAATACTGATCAAGGCCAGGCATGGTGGCTTAAACCTGTAATCTCAACACTTTGGGAGGCAGAGGCAGGAGGATCACTTGGGCCCAGGAGTTTAAGACCAGCCTGCACAACATAGGAAGACCTCATCTCCACAAATTTTTTTTTTTTAATTATCCAGGTGTAGTGGTGTGTACCTATAGTTCCAGCTACACAGGAAGCTGAGGCAAGAGGATCGCTTGAACCCAGGAGTTGGAGGCTACGGTGAACCATGATCATGCCACGGCACTCCAGCCTTGGTAACAGAGTGAGACTCTAACTCAAATTTTTTAAAAAAGATTAATACAGCTCATACAAGGTAAGGTAACTAAGGCACCACACAGTTCTTTAGTCTTTACATCTTACTCAATGTCATGAGAGATTTTCATGTTTGTTATTTTGTCATATCACTATTAAAGGTTAAAGAAAACCCACTTCTTGGTGTTCTGACTGAAGAATGAGAAGCTGTAATTGGATGTCATCCCTGCCAATCATCTTATATAGGAAATGAGACCTGGGAAGATGAAAGAGATAGACCCATTTGCGTAGTAGAGCCTGATAGGCTGAGACACTGAACACGGATGTATTTAAATTGCAAGTTTCCAGGAAGGGTGGGGAGTGTTTTGCTGAACTGAGGTCACCCAAGCAACCTATCAACTTAATGTCTGTCAAGCCCACAGGGGCAGATACTCTGCTTCATTCAGCCCAATATTAATCTTGCCTAGCACAGTGCCTAGAGTTTTAAAAAAGTACTCAGTAGCAGTTGTTGAATGAATTCTTTTATGAAATATTAAAGAATAACTGTATGGTAAAAAGGCTTTTCTAACGCTTTATGAGTGGTGGAGTAATAACAGTAAATACTTATTCAGATAGTCCCAAGAAAGCTAAAATAAAACACAATTAAGATTCCTGTCTTGACGTTAAAGATGAAGAAATTGAGACCCAATGAGACTCAGTAAGCCAAGGCCAGACATTGCTGGTAAACTTAGAGCCAGGATTCAAAGCAATAAGTCTGGCTCTAGTCTATGCCCTGAAACATTGCCCACCCATCTGATTATATGACTTGGGGTTCGATTCAAAACTATGCCCAGAGAATGGTGTTACAAATACCACCTTGATTCACCTAAGGTATTGACCTATGCCTTCCTCTGGGAGTCTGGCTGCACAGAAATCCCTTTTTGTGAAGTCTCCATGGCTTTTTCCATTTCTGCACCTACACCAGGAGCATTCTCTTGCTGTATATCACCTTCTGCTCAGAGGCACCCCTTTCACATTTCAGCTGGAGGAGATGTACCACAGCTTCCTGTTACTGACTCACTAGGTGATGGTGGGAACTAATGATGGTGGGGAAAGTTTGTGCAATCCATAGGAAAGATCCTAAATGAATTCAAAATATAAATAATTATTCTTTGACCACACACATACGTAACACACTTTTCTTCCTGGCCAAATAATAATAATGGTGATGAAGATGATGATGTTTCCCTCGGCTAAATTAGAGAGAAGACAGAACTAAGAAATCCCAGATATCAATAATGTCATCTCATCTGGTCAGTTTTTAAAAGATGGTTTAGAAAGGAAAAAAAAAAGCTTTTTTTAACTCAAACATTGCCTACATTCTTTGAACTGATTTCCATAATATTGTGATTATGATAATTTTTAAAAGTTGATAAATACATATATACATGTTGATAAAAATAAGCAAGGCCCCCCCAAGGATAGTACTGAAAATATTAATACATGTTCTCTTACCAAAGATGTGTAAATTAGCAATAATAGACTTAATAGTCATCTCAAGGAGGCTCTGAGAACAGAGGAATGCAAGGCTGGCGTCCAAGGGTCAGAACTGCACTGAGAAATAACAGGCATGATCAATGTCCATAAAATGCTTCAAATACATGGTTTTGTGAAAGCACTAACAGCAATAATGGTCCCAACCGAGGTGGGATGTACTGTTCCTTGGAGTTAACTGCTCACCTGCTACTTGTGTCTCACAGCAGAGTGCCACTTAGGACATTTTCTCATACTTGTATAAATGAGAAAATCATCTCCTAGTGCTCCAGATGCATTAAATTCCTCTTCTGGGGAAGACCAATGTACCCACAAGATATGTGTTCACATTTCCTTTCTGCAGACGCGGAAGATAAAAAAAAACCTGCAGAATGACAGACTTGTTACTTGGCCCCTCCCTGTTTTTTACAAACTGCTTTATGTTTTTTGGGTACACATGAAGTTGGACTTGGCCATTATGCCTACTGAGCCTAAGAAGGAGATAGTCCCCCTTCTGCAAAAGCATCATGAGATTTCACTGGACTTGAGCGTGAATTTTTAAAATAAAGTCTCAAGAATAATTCCTTACTATTTGGAACTTTTTTTTTTTTTTTTGAGGTAGAGTCTCACTTTGTCACCCAGACTGGAGTGCAATGGCCGCTCACAGCCACTGCAGCCTCGACCTGCTGGGTTCCAGTGATCCTTCCGCCTCAGCCTTCCAAGTAACTGGAACTACAGGCGCACGCTATGACGCCAGGCTGATGTTTGATTTATTGTAGAGATGAGGTCTCGCCAAATTGCCCAGGTGGGTCTCGAACCCACGGGCTCAGGCAATCCATTCATCTCAGCCTCCCAAAGTGCTGGAATTACAGACTAAGCCACCAAGCCCAGCTATTTGGAACTATTTCATAAAATTTCTGAAAGTGAGTAGAAAAAAGTAACCATGTATATTATAGGATTTTTAAAAATATTAATATTATTTCATTAAAATAAGACTTGTCCAAAAAAGTATTCACAAGGAAATTTATTTAATATGGCTGGACTTTCAAGGGGTCAATTTTCATCCCAGTCTTGTGCTACAATAATACTGATTTTCTATATGCCATAAAGCATCTTCCCATTATAAAAGATAAAATACTTCCATGCAATGTATAAGCTTTGACATGCATTTTTTAAAAATCCCTTTGGACCAAATTCTAACATATTTCACAAGAAAATTCCTATTGAGGCTGTCTGAATTCCAATACAATATGAAAGCAATTAAAGTTTATTAAAGGAAAGGTGTAGTAGGGTTATTCTAGAAGAAGTAAAACAAGCAGGTCTAGATCTTTGGAGCAGCTCTAAGAATTCTCTTGGGTTCTACTCACCCACTATAACCACAGCGTTCCAACTGGGGGTAAAGCATCACTCAAAGTTCAGAAATGGAGACATTTCGACAAACCCAAGAACATCATTTCCAAATGGGCATTCTTGCACATGAAGTGTACACTTCTAGTAGTCTTTTTAAAGATATGATCTAAAGCTGATACAGCACAAGATTTTCAATTTAAAACCCTTTTTCTGTGTTGTTTTTATTTTTCTTAAAAATGTTTGAAGGATCAGTCACGTCTCACCACCTCACAGCCTTAGTGAGTGCCAGGTAAGAGTTCGATACAAAAGTACCACAGGAAATAGCTTTATACAAAGGAAGGAAACAGGAAAAAAAAGGAAAGACTATTTTCTTGTACATATCTTTAGTGCTGCATTACATCACTGGCAGATAATACCTCGTCTTCTTCATAATACTCGACACTACGACCCAATATCATAAGCTGCATTTAATAGCTTGCTTTTCATCATGTCTATATTTGCTATAGTGACATGTTTTAATAGAAATAAGTGAACAGAATTCTCTGGAAAATGAGATTTTTCCAGATGTCTATGCTTGAGGTTGTTTGTGAGGTTAAGACTTGAAAATCATTAAACAGCAAACGCTAACTAATTCCTTTTAGTTAATTAGTTAAAACAGAAACAAAATGTAGGAATAAAAATTTCAGAGTAGTTAACTCAATAAGATAACAACTAATATTAAGTTATGCCAACTTTATTTTCATTTTAAGAAGCATCCCCTTTTAAACCTTAAGTTATCAAAAAGCATCACCAACCTTCATCATGATGATGATATTTGGCACAAAATTTTTTAAAAATTTGCTGACTCAAGCAAAAATTCCAAAAAAGACCTGATAGCCTGACATTTTGAGTTATGTACTATCATATATGACAGAGAACAACATTCAGGATGGTAGCAGGAGCCAGATCCATGTTCTTGCTTTCCAGTTATTCAATTGTAACTGGTGGAAATTATAAGATAAAATAGGTGTCTGAAAACTGTCCTAAAAGAATATAGCAACTGGTGAAACATTTATCCAAAAAGTCTTCTACATCTCAATAGGAACAGTGAGAGTAATTAGAAATTTGAACAACAAATCCACTCCCTCCTTATACCCAGTTTAGCATGATTAAAACTCCACTCTTGGTAGGAGCCACAAAATGAAGCTCCCTCTTCTCTCAGCAATCAGTCAATGGATACTACAAGGGCTGTAGAGCTAAGTCTCTACTATGACTAAGAGGTCATGAGCCCCCTCCCTTACTCAGCCCCCCACTATCAGAACAGAGGTTCTATGCCAGGCACAGTAGGCTGAGAATATTCGGCCTTGATCTCACCCATCCTAACTCACTAATATGGTGGGGGTTCCATGCTGAGAGAGGCAAACCACAAAGACAAGAGGCATCCCGTTTGCAAGTAGGAATGTCACACCATAAGAAACAGGCAACTAACCACACCACAGCTCTTAAACTATGGATGGCTCAAAGATTTTGCCTAGGGAAAGAGGCAGTCAATAAAAACAAAGAACACCAAGACTCTATCCAAAAGAATGGGTGTTATTAGAAAGAGTATGGGAAGTTCAAGTCTAAGGGTGCTCTGGAAAACAATGGGGATTTTTGTGGCAAGAAATTAAGAGGAGGCTATCAGCTGTCTGAGGGTAACAAGTTAAACTGCAGGTCAGGTGGTTTATGAGAGACAACCAAAGAAAGTGATAACTAAGAAGAACCCTTCTGGAATCAGAACAAACCTTAAAAACTAGCCTGAAAACTAACCTCACAAAGGAACCCAAATATAACTGAATCAGATGTGGAGCAGCTGATGCCCTGCAGCATTACCAAAAAAGAAAAAATGAGCCATTGGCTAGCAATGAGTGGAACCTAACAGCTAGGTGTGATACCAATGGAAGGAAATACCTTGGCAGAAAAATCAAGGAAAGAGACAGTCAAAGAGAACCCTATTAAATTACAGTCCTCTCAGAGTGACTATGTACATGATCAGGGCTACACTCTCTGAGAAACCACATTACAGGTTTCATAATACAAGAGTAATAGACTCAGTTAAGATAGTACAGATAAGTAACTGAGCAAATAAACAATGAAAGCAAGCCCAGAGGGGTGGTAAGGGACGGGGCAAAAAGGAACACAGAATCTCAGAGAAATATGGAACTCCATTAAGTGTGTCAATATATCATAATGGGTACCAGAAGAATAGAAAAAAGAGAAAGAAGTGGAAATAAATATTCAAAGAAATAACGGCTCAAAAGTTTCAAAATTAATTTTTAAAAAACCAACAACATTCATTCACAAACTTAACAAATTCCAACTTGGATAAACATTCACACCCAGATACATCACAGTACAAATGCAAGGGGGAAAAGAAATATTTGGAAAGCAGCGACAGAAAACTGATTTGTCATGTAGAAGGGAATCCCATTAAGCTTAACAGTTGGCATCTCAGCAGAAACAATAGAGGCCAGAAGACAACAGGATGTCATATTTAAAACTCTGAAAAAAAAATTCAATTAAGACTTTTAAATTCAGCAAAATTATCTTCTCAAATAAAGATAAAATAAATTCCATATAAACTATAACTAATAGGATTTGTTGGTAGCAGACTTGCTATATAAAAAATACTTAAAAAAAAAAATCCTTCTGCCTAAAACCAAGTGACTGCAGACACTATCTAAATTCACTCAAAAACACATAGGGCACCGATAGGTGTAACTATGTAACTATAAAAGACAGAAAAATGCATGTTTCTTCTTTTTCTTAACTTACTTAAAAAGTGACTGTATAAAGCAATACTACATAACTGTAATTTAGGCCTAGTATATATACAAATGTGTCATATTTGACAATGAGAACACCAAAGAGGTAAATGAGAACAAAGAAGTACTAGAGTAAGAAAATGATACCAGATGGTAACTGAAATTCACAGGATAAAATGAAAATAACCAAAAATGGCAACTAAGAAGGTTAACAGCAGAAACTCTATAAATATAATTCGTTCTTCTTTCTTTGCTCAGCTTCTTTAATATGCATACAATTATATAAAGTAAAAATTATAACATATCACTAGGTTTGCAGCATAAATAGGTATAATATATATATAACAATAATAGTATTAAAATGGGAAGGAAGTTATAGAACCAATTAGGATAACTAAACAACTCACTGTAATTGGGTCAGTATAAATCTGAAGTAGATTCTGGTGAATTAACATGTATACAATGAGCCCTATAGCAACCACTAAGAAAACAAACTAAAAAAACGCAAAAAACGAAACAAAAAATAATTAAAGCAATTAAAATAGCATACTAAAAAATGACATTTTTTTAAAACGTTAGTGATCAGGAGGAACATTTTATAATGATAAAAGGATAATTCCATCAGAAAGATATAACCATTTTTTTAATATAAATACGCTTTACAAGAGTCCAAAAGTGCATGAAGAAAAATCTGATGGAATTGAGATAATTCAACAATAATAGAAAATTAATACCTTACTTTCAATAATAGACAGAAATAGGCAGAAGATGAAGAAGAAAATAGAAGACTTGAACAATACTATAAGTCAAATAGAGCTAATAGTCAACTATAGAACACATCACCCAACAACAGCACAATGTATTTTCTTCTTAAGGACCTATGGGACATCCTGCAGGATAAATCATATGCTAAGCCATAAAGGAGGCCTCAAAAGATTTTTAAAAATTGAGATCATATGAAGTATGTTCTCTGACAATGTAGAAAAATTATAATTCAGAAACAGAAATTTGGGAATACATAAATATGTGAAAATTAAACAACACACTCTTAAATAACCATTGGGTCAAAAGGAAATCACAAGGCAAAGTATTTTCTAATATTTTGAGATGAAAAATAAAAGCATACTGCCAAAACTTATGCAGCTAAAGCAATGCTTAGAGGAAGATTTATCACTGTAAATGCCATTATTAAAAAAAAAAAAAAATCTCCTGTCTCTACACAATTTTTTTTTAATTAGCTGAGCATGGTGGTACACAACTGTAGCCCCAGCTACCCCAAAGGCTGAAGAGGGAGGATCATTTGAGCCCAGCAGTTCGAGGCAGCAGTGAGCCATGATCACACCGTCGTACTCCAGCTCAAGTGACAGAAAGATCCTATCTCCAAAAAAGGAAAAAAGAAAGAGAATCTCAAATCAATCATCTAGCCTTCTACCTTAAAATACTGGGAAGTACACAAACTAAATACAAAGCAAGTAGAAGTTAGGAAATAATAAAAATTAGAGCAGAGATTAATGAACTAGAAGACCAACAAAATCTGTTTTTTCAAAAAGGTCAACAAGACTGACAAGGCTTTAAGTAAACTGACCAACAGAAAAGAGAAGACTCAAAGTTTCTTAATTTACAAACCTGCTGACAGCAATATTATTTTACATATTGTCAGGAATATTAATTACCATGAAGCAGAGGCACTTATATAAGCTACGTGAAAAGGCACCACCTTAAATTTCAAGATCTGTAAAATTTGTCATTAATTCCCTCTTCATTTCTGCTTTGAGAGGCTTCTTCCCCAACTATAGGGTCCATCACATAGCTTTTACTTTTCTTTCTCATCCCACCATGAAAACAGAATAGATTTGAGATCAGCTATTTGCACTTTTGTTGATTGACAAATTACCCTTTCAAATTCGTTACTAAGAAAGAATGCTACTGAACAGCATTCAATTTCTGAGTCTGAGGTACCTAATGGTAGAATGAAAGGGTTTTCCACATTAAAGAATATTAAGCCTCCACACAATCTCACCAATAGAAACCACAAACTGAATTAAGTCGTTTTCAGTTCTTTGACTCAAAAAATACACAGTACACAAGCTTGATTCCTTCAATAAACACACACACATTTTTGAGGGTGAAATATGAAAAACTAGACCTTACCCTGAAAGTCATTTGAATTAGTACTTGCTATTAATAAATATGTTATATTTGTTTTCTTTGTATATTTCAGGTAAAGATGATAGGAGAATCCAAGAAGCCTCAGAAGTTCAGTGCAAGAACAGTACTTGGCACTTCAGTGCCAACCAGGTCAGGAGTGGAAAGGCTGGGTATATACAGTTTTGTTCCAGGACTTGAACACAGAGTCTACCAAAGGAGTGCCTGGAGTGCCATATGACTGGCCTCTCATTCATGGAAGGCTTCGGATCTAGTCTTTTGATCTTCAAAAGAGGCTAAACCTACAGCCACTGTTGGGAATGTGAGTGGTCTGTAAGATGTAAATGTGTATGTCACAGTTTTGTGACCATTCTCTGCCATTTCCTCATCATTGAATACTAGGAACCACAAAAGGGAATTATCCAGGACCTCTCTGCCTTCAGAGACTCTACCAGATGTCGTCCCAATGTGGTCCACAGCTACTGACAGATCCTGACACTTAGCAAGCCCTTACATTTCCTCATTTTGTCACAGTTCTAGTCCTTTCTCTCCCTGCCCACAACTCCATGATGAACCTTCTTTGCTTCCATTTTCAGAGATGTCTGGTGTGAATTTTATTTGTATTTAATACTTTCATTATTACAACCTCATTTCAACACATCTAAAAATTCTGAACAAATACTTATTCCATCATTTTCTATTATTTCTTAGATATTTTGCATCACAAAATCCCTCCAAATTGGGACTGTGTTATTGAAGTCATGAGTGTTACAACAACAGTAATAACATTTATTAAGTGTTTGCTTTGTGCCAGGCCCTCTACTGCTTTTCACAAATTATCTCATTCTGTCACATTTAACTGCAGCTAGGTACATACTTAAATTGGCTAGTAGCACTTAAAATAAGAATGCTGTTGGTCGTCTTTGAAAGAAACATCTTACCATACCATACCAAAGGTGAGTCCATAGAATAAAATATTTTAAAGTCTTACAAAGTATATAACACTAAATTAATATAGGATACTATTAAATTTATATTCCTATTCATGGAAGATAAAACTATTCCTGGTACGTTGTACCTGCCTTCTTATCCTATTATTCCTTTCTCAAATTCCTATAAACCACAGCTTCAAATATGTGCCAAACAAATGACTAGATTTATATATTCAGCCACATCCTTTAACTAAGAAAGTAATAAACAAGTATTGTGTTGTTGCATTAACTCTCAACATGTTTTCCATGACAAAGCACCTGGACATTAATTGCCATATGGGTACTGAAAAACAACATGAGACATGATTTCCACTAATCCTTCGTGTGTATTTTGTATTTTGAAGCTCTACGCTGTTCTTGATCAAAACTCTTATTTTATTACCAAGAATTGCACTAGTCTCCAAACAAGTGACTTTTTCTGTTGGAGATGTGAAATGAAGAACTACTAACACTGGAAATGAGTTTTTCCTGTCTCAATATTAACATATGATATATATTCATATTAATAACCCTGGAAACTAGTTTCATTTCTTCTGCACATAAGCAATAAACAATATTGAAAAATATATATCCTAGAAGCAGTGATGTGGATATATAACAGGGGGTTTCTTTGGAATGTACAGCCATTTCTAGTATTTCATTACAGCATGTATACAGGCAATTGTCACAGATGTCCATCAAAGCTGGATTAGATGACGATAAACAATGCAGGCTTTGAGGATAAACTGAAGCTGCAGTTCAAAAGTTTCCGTTTCTCATCCAAGGGCACTGTAGGACCATTGTCTTCCTCCTTGTGGCAAAAAGAATGAATCAATTATGTTACTGACATGCCTCCACAGCAGACTGAAAAGTCTTTTCACAGTCCAACAAGACATAGTAAAAACTAAAAATTTCCTAAGAAAATTTCAAAATCCTCTTCATGCCCAAGTTATCATTGCAACTCAGCCACAAATTTTTATCATAGTTTTTATTCCTATGACAGAATCTAGTAATGTCAAAGTTCACAAAAAACAAATATTTCCAACCAAGATAAATAAATTAATGCTGGAACTATCTTATAAACAAAAATGTGAATGTATTATGTATGAAAGAAAGCTTTACTTTCTTGTCATTAATTTCGTGTGTAATAATCACAGATGGTAACTCAAGCACCCAGAGCACTTCCTAATCTAATGGCTTTATAGTTCTATTAAATAGACAAATAATAAACACAGACTAATACACGAGACATAGCATTTTCTTGAGACAACAAATGGCATACTTCCCATACACGAAAATGACATCAGCTAAGATTTTAGTTCATTGATACTTCACCAGCTGATATTGAACTAGTGGTGCCAGCAATGGTAGCAGGAAACTGGCACTCTTATCAGTTGCCTACAGTGAACAGGTTTGATATTTTAGGCAATAAGTATCTATTAAAATTTAGAACACATATGCTTTTGGACTTGGAATTATACTTCTAGGACCTTATACTACAGAAATAATCATCCAATATACAAAGATCTTATGTATAAGGATACTCACTGCAACGAAAAATTGAAAATAAACTAAATGGCCTTACTTCCTTAATCAATTGTAATACAATGGAGTATTTCAGAATTATCCATATGTGGCATATATATCTGTATACACACAGATACACATACATGTTCACACATGTGGATGTGTATACATATAAATATATAGCATGTCTGCAGCGATTTATTTTAAAAATTTATAATGCTAGGTTATATATTTTCAAACTACATTTCAAATAAGTTAGTCACAATCAAACCTTTTTAAAAATTTTATTTTTGAATGTTTTAAAATTGATAACATTATGTATTTATTGTGTACAACCTGATGTTTTAAAATATATATACAGTGTGGAATGGCTAAATCAAGCTAATTTACATAGGTATGACTATATAATTATCATCTTCATGGTGAGAACACTTAAAACCTCTCTTCGTACTTTTCAAGAATGCAAATGTTGTAATTAACTATAGTCACCATGTTGTACAATAATAGATCTCTTATTCCTCCTAACTGAAATTCTGTAACCTTTCACCAGCATCTCCCCAATGAACTCCCCATCAAATCTTTAAGATTATGTCTCAAAGATACATTTCAAAGGTAAAACACTATTTATATGTATATATCAAACAAATATACACCTACAAATTATAAATAAAAGTGACATGAAACTGATAAAATTGTAAAATCACAGCATTTCAGAGATAATAAGGTCTAAAGGTCACAATGTATGAATTTTCTGCAAAAGGAAATAACCTGGAATTCAGCATTTCCCAAAATGGCTTCCATATAATAGTACATGTCAGCTGAAGAATGAATCCAGGTCCAAAAACATCGCAAGCACTCTAGTAAAACATGGTTAATTCAAAAACCATCTGAGTCTAAACATGCTAACGTGCATTTGTACACCTTCAAAAAAATAAGGATATTACATCCAGCACTCTCTGGATATATGTGGGCAGTTACCACATAATTTAACAAACATTTTGGAGGACAACTGCACTGCAGAACTCATTTGGGAAAGGTTAGTCTAGAGACACACATACTAGGTTTATGAAATGAAATTTCATTTTAAGAATATATCCAAATTCTAAAAATTAAGCTGCCATGATCTAAAACATCAATTAAACAAAAGATGGAGCCAGGTGTGGTGGCTCACACCTGTAATCCCAGCACTTTGGGAGACAGAGGCGAGAGGATTTGTCTGAGCCAAGGGTTTGAGACCAGCCTGGGCAACACGGCAAGATCTTGTCTCTACAATAAATCAAAAAATTAGCTGGGCGTGGTGGCACATGCCTGTAGTTCCAGCTATTTGGAAGGCTGAGGTGGAAGGATCACCTGAGCCCAGCAGGTCGAGGCTGCAGTGGCCGTGAGCGTGTCACTGCAACCAGCCTGGGCAACAGAGTGAGACTCCAACTCAAAAAAAATTAAATTAAAAAATAAAAATAAAAAAGATGAGTAGGTAAATATGTAGTCTCTCTAATCTTACAAGGTCAGGTCTTAACCCAAAGCAGAAACATTTTAACATTAGCATACTTTCCACAGTGCAACAAATGCATATGTACACTGGTGTCCCACTCACTTGTAAAGCTCTCAGGGCATGATTCAGGGGGTTCTCAGTAAATGCTGAATGACTTCTAACTTACCTAGGTGTGAAATCTGCTGGTGAATTTGGGTATTCACTCAGGTAAATTCTTCCTCACAAAGGAAACAAAAAAATAACACCCTGTGCTTATTGAGTCCCCCCTCCCATATATTTTTCAAACAAACAAAAAAACGGAACCTTCCAATGTCAAGGCTTTCTGAAGATGATCTTTAAATCAGCCCTCTCCTACAAAATGTACACTCAACCTTGTTTACTGTAGGTAGTAGATTAACTGGAAAAAGTTTTCAGTCGATCACAATCTGAGGTATGGACTTAGAATCAAGGAGCCCTGAGTTCAAATTCCAGCTTTTCCACCCAATTGCTCTAAGATTTCAGGTAATTTACTTGCTCCTTCTGAGCCTCAGATGACAACATCTACGGAATGTGTGAGAATATATTATGACAGTGGATATAATATGCCAAGTATAGTACGTTCCAGGCACATAACTGAGCTAATATTGCCAGCTAATTTTAAAGACATCTCACTAGCTGAAAATTAAACTACAATGCTGTGTCCCAACATAAACGTGAAGTACGGCCATCATTTTCCATAGCATCAGATATGAAATTTACTTTTCAGTGTTTCAGAGAAACTTTTCATGGAATGAAGTGATGATTGGTCTTATCTGCACTGTATTTCCAAGCTCCAGCCCAATACCTGACCCAAAGCAAATGTACACTCATTAAAAAGTGTAAGAAAATGACAGTAGCAATGGCTCCTATTTTGACTTTTTTATTTGTATCAAAACTATATATGCATATCATTTAAAAAGTTAAACAGTTCTAAAATATTTGTTATAGTAACTATCAGTCCCCTGTGTCATCAATTTTCACTCCTCCAGTCTTTTAGCTGATTATTTTAAAACCACAAAGCTAAGTGGTATGACTGTATTGCTACTTTTCAATTTTCTGTTTTAGGATTACGTATTGATTTTCCCTATGGCGAACGAAGACCTGCTCTTCTTTCCTCCTGTCAGCATCTCTCTCTCCCACGTGTGTGCACATGCGCGCGCGCACACACGCTACCCCATACATTCATCATGAATCCTTTCTATCACCTCCTCCTCCAAATATGGTCATTTAGTAATTTTGGTTGGATCAATATTCGGTTTCTATTATTTTAATGCTGTAAATGTTATTCAGAGCTGAATCTTCCGTTCCTGCACAACTTTTCGTTTTCTCTGGAGTGAATAAGCACCTTGGGTTTTTTCCACCTTGGCGTTCTATGTACTCATAACTAATTCAATTCAAAACTGCCTACCAATTGTCGAATTCCTCTCTCAAGAAGACATACCATGCACTGTATTAACTTCAACTTCCGGGAGAAAGCTCACCTAAAACCCTTTCACCTGCTCATATCTGGACTGACTGCCCACTATGCCTATTTCCTCATTCCATCATCATTCTGGGCATTCCCTTTGCCTTTCTCTTTTGCTGAATCTCCTGTTTACTGGCTCCCACATCTTTTTCTTGCTTGGCTTACTCTATTTTGGTGAGGCATGTTTAGTGGTTTCCTGGAAAAGAAGACATTTTCATGACTCTGATAACTGAAAATGACTAGTCCAACCATACATGTGGTTGAGAGTTTAGCTGGGTAAGGAATTCTATGTGGCTTGCCAAGGTTCCTCAGAATTCTAAAGGTCATGCTCACTGACTTGTAGCTTCCAGTGCCGCTGTTGAGAAGTTTAATATTCAAATTCCAGGTTCTTTGATTTTGACCTCTTTATTGTTTTGGTTTTTGCCTTTCTGCAATTTCTTCCTCAATGTTATGAAGTTTCACAATGATGGTACCTTGGTGTGGGTGTATTTTGATCAAGGAAGTAAGTGGGTCCTTTCAAACTGTAAATTTATTCCCATGAGTTCTGGGGAAATGCTTTGAATGGTTTTGTTGCTGGATTTTTGTTTTCTTGGTTCTTTCTCTAGTCTTCTTCTTGTGCGAATAACAGACCTACTGGACTGGTCCTCTGACTTTCTTACTATATTCTAGTTTTCACCTTCTTGCCTTTTGTTCTATCTTCTGAGAAGTTTCTTCACTTATGCCTTCTGATTCTTCTATAGAACTTCTCATTTTGCTTTGATGTTTTAAATTTCCAAAAGTTCTTTGTTTTCTGATTATTTCCTTTCTTAACAGCAGACTGTTGCTTCATGGTTACAGTTTCTTCCCTTACCTGTCCAAATATATGAATGATGACTTCTTATAACTTTTCTATTTATTTAGCTCACCTTATTCTGTTTGTTTTGAGCTCTTTCATCTTAGTCTTTCTTCAAATATCCTTAACTGCTCAAGAGTGTGAAATGACTACTACAACAAAACCAGAGTGGAAGCTAAGAGCACAGAGTAGGCCCATCTGCCATGCTTCCACTACAAATGAGCTCATTGGTCCATTTCTAGAGAGAAGTCCCTTAGCTGGTCACGTTCTCCACAGAAAATCCTGTCAGCCACGTCTGGAGTGTAGAAGCCTTTCTGCCAGTGTATTTGGGGTGAATGTCGGTATGAGGATATTACTTAAATCATTCAATTGTGTGTATGTCTTCTAGTACACAGATTCTCCCTTTCTCATCTCCAAAAGATAAGTAACTTTAGGCACCCACCAAGGCTTGGGAGGGGACTACTGGAAATACAACTGTCTCTCAAACAGCTTTCAACCAATACAGATTATTTTAGCCTTCTTTCACTCCAACTTCCAGAGATACCTATTGCCACCAACTCCTGGGACTTTAAGAGATTCTACCATGTAAACAGGCTTGTTCCTCACATCTGCTAAATCTATAACCATACAACAATCTGCTTCCAGTTTCCAAAATGTTGTGGCTGTTGTCTTCTCTGTTGCCTTCTATATCCTTGTGGGTTAATACAGCTAAAAACAAATCTTTTTCCTGTTGTTCTAACGAAGTCTGCGGTGGAAACAAAACTAATTGCCTATCTTTAATCAATGATCATCATTTAAATAAAACAGAAGTCTATTTTTATATGTTTGAGTATTTTCTAAAGTTTCAGCAATAACTGTTTTACTTGGTAATCAGAATAAAAAGTTATTTGGTAAAACAATCTAAAGAAGTGACACTGTGAATATATAAAGGTAATAATCCCTCTGGGATTTCCTCCAAATACATATTGATCTGTATCTAAATAAGAAAATTTAAAGGGAAATTTTCTATTATACAATAATCATTGTTCATAATGATGACCTTGAAGTTTGGACACATCATAAGGAGGTTTCTAAGTCATCAGCTATTGCAATATAATTATAACAGATGCAATCTTTCATGTGACTATGTTTGAACCTTAAATTATCTTCTATGAAGAGGCCCTAGGGAATAAGTGCAAATTAAATCACTATTGGGGAATTTCCTGAAAAGCAACCAAAAATAAAGCACGTGTACATACACATCCTACTCCTCAGAGGCCACTGGAGGTCACAGAGCTAATGTAAGTTCCAGTGAGTTTGGCTCAACTAATTGATACTCCACTAAAGCAATAATAGTGTAATAATTCAATATAAAATCTTCAAAAAAAGGGTCTTTTAGCAACAGAATATAATTTTAAAAATGAGCACTCTCTCCTTCAGCATGGGCCCTTTCTCCTATACGCTAGTGGAACACTTCCTCTGGCAGCTGGCACATGCTGCTCTGACGCAGAGTTAGCTGTGTACCTGATTTACCCCTGACACTAGGCTGTGACTTCCTTCAGGGGAAAGTCGATATCTGCTCCTGTGTATATTTTCACCCAGCACCTAGACATACACCAAGCAGAAGGTTAAAAACAAATGCCCTTCCAATAACAGGCAAGAGCATATAGCTACCTTCCTTTTCAACATACTCACTAATAACAGCATTGAGTCATGAGGAAGGAAGATAAAAAGAGAAAGAAGAAAGAGAACGAAAGAGGACAAGAGTATAAAATGCCTTTGAAGATTCAAAGGAAGAGAGTGGAATCCTTGCCACTGGAATTGGAAATAAAAATTCCATCATATTAGAAATAAGAAAAGGGAGTCAGATACTACTGATTATTAAATGTTATTCTGGATGTACTAGATTATGCAACAAAATGAGTGTTAAAATTATAAAGGAGGAAATAAAATTGTCATTGTAGAAATTATCATAGTCTATCAAGAAAACTCAAAATAATCAGCTGTAGTCTTATTGGAAACAATAGCAAAGGTTAGGAAGAAAGGGACAAGTCTAATTAATTATTTGTTCAATGATAAAATATAAACCAACATAAAAACGCCATAAAAAAGGATGCTAGTCAAATATACAATAACAATAATAACATTATAATTGCTCACACTTAATGAATGCGAACTCTCTGTTAAGCTCTGTGCTGCACATTTTGCATATCTCATTTAATCCTCACAACAACCCTATAAGGTTATGACTCAGTATATTCATTTCATAGAGGAGGCTGAAAAAATATCAATAATTTTCCCAAGTTGTGGAGCAGCAAGTGGAAGTGCCACGTTCTCTATGAAGCCATACTCCAGCTGACTACCATACTCAAATGTGCAACCTGGAATACATTTTATGAGAGAGAATTATAAAATGTATGACAGGTCAAACTTTAATAAATGTAGATCTACTCAATGTTCCTTGATAGAAACACTTAATGTTATAAAGGTATCAATTCTCCTGAAATTACTCTAGAAACTCAATGCAAATGAAAAATTCTAGCCAGGCTTGGTGGCTCAGCCTGTAATCCCACGCTTTGGGAGGCTGAGGTGAGTGGATTGCACGAGACCCGCCTGGGCAAGTTGGCAAGACCTCATCTCTATAATAAATCAAAATTTAGCTGGGCATGGTAGCGCGCGGCTATAGTTCTAGCTACTTGGAAGGCTGAGGTGGAAGGATCGCCGGAGCCCAGCAGGTCAAGGCTGTGGTGGCCAGGAGCAGTCACTGCACTCTAGTCTGGGCGACAGAGTGAGACTCCAACTCAAAAAAAAGAAAAGAAAAGAAAAGAAAAATTTTAACAATATTTTCCTTTCTTTTTCTTTTTCTCAACCTCTTTCTTTTTTTTATTTCTATCCTTCTGCTAAAAAGATTTTATAAAAATATTCAGAAAAATTCTGCAGAATAGATTGGTTAACAATGAAATATATACTAATGCCACAAACACTGTGGTGAATGCACATGATTAGATGTATTGATGGAACCAAGTATTCATGGGACTTAATATAATGTAAAGGAGCCATTCTTGATGAGATTGGCAAGGATGAAAAAATACAAAATATTAAATTCTGTTGAAAGTGAATAGTGAACACATGGTTAATGGGAGCATAAACTCTTGCAACTCTTGGGAAGAGCAATTTACATATATATTACAATAAAACACTCTGATCTAATAATCTCAATACTAAAAAGTTTTTAGAAAATATACAAGTTAACCATAGTATTGTTGATTCCAGAAACCTACTAGAAATTACCTAAATGTACAATAATAGAAGAACAGTTCAACAAACTTTGGTATACACTTAAAAGCAACTTATGTAAAACCACTTAAAAGTATGACATATGGTGAAGAATTAAGATGGTGGACGTAAGGAAGCAAGAGTTTGTTTCTCCTATGGAATAAATCAAGATAGAGTTTCCTCAGTACCCAGAGAGGAATAGGACCAGTAGCATGCCCCACAACTCTCCAAAGAAGTGATAATAACCATACAGTGCAAAGAAAGAAAAATCTATCAACCAAAGCCGGACCTAGCCACACTCTCGCCTGGATTACCACAGACCACCAGCAGCCTCCAGACACAGTAGGGAAGGTGAGAGAGGGGAATTTAGGAGTGCTGTGTTCCTGCCATGAATGTGAAAGACTCCCTGAGCCTTTCAGGATTCCAGTCCCTCATGAGAAACTGTCTTACCACAGCTGTGCCTTGCCAAAGCCCATGTAAAGTGGTGCAGGAAAAAAGAAAGCCCTGAATGACTCCAGCCACCATATCCCAGGAACTCAACCCTTGCAGGCAGCAGGGGCTGCTTTATAGCTGGCCAGGGAGGGGACAGGCCCCAAAGGGCAAACTCCTCAGCAGCACATACTTCTTAGTTGGGGAGAGCTGCCATGAGAATTCTTGAGTCCTGGAGGCCAGGTGCATTTTGACATTCAGAAGGCAAACTGCCTGAGGCTAAAGCAGGGAGCTGGGTGAGATTCACTGCCATAGTGAACTCTCATTCCTCATGTAAGCTCCTCTTTGCCTACTCTGCACAACAGCATTAGCCCAGTGGCCTGGGACTCCCTCCTAATCACTACTGGGGTATCCAGGAGTGCAGGCTTGTAGGGTGCTTGAGCTCCTTGCTTCCTGCACTCCCCTTGAAGGCTCAAAACAGACAGAACTTGGGTAATCCCTAGATCCCCAACCTCCACTTAGGATGGCTGGGTACTTCCTTAGAGAAATACATACCAAGGAGAAACCCTACAGCCACCATCACAGCTGGCTTTCACCCACAAGCACCACCTCTTGGTCAAAAGTTAACAGAATCGCCCACCACACTGGATATAATATATCATCTTTGGGGAGGGCCTGATCCCAGACCCCAGCTAACACCACTTTACAAACTATTCCAATCACTCAGGAAGCCATGAGCGAATGCAGGTATCCAGCAGAGGACTGCCACTGCTGGCAATTAAGAAACTCACCACACCAAGGCTATATATAATCAAGGAAACTCTACAGTGTCTTTGTTGGCTCCCTGCCAACTTCAAATAAGAAGCAATGGTCTACCCCAATGAGAAGGAAACAGAAAAATAATTTTAACAGTATGAACAGAGTTCTCGAAAACCACCAAGAGACCACACTAACTCTTCAGCAATGGATCCTAACCAAAATGAAATCTTTGAAATTCCAGACATAGAATTCAAAGGATTGATTATAAAGTTGATCAATTAACGTCAAGAGCAAAAGGAAAACCAACATAAGTAAACTAAAACAACAAAAACTACTCAGGACATGAATGAAAAGTTCTCCAAAGACACAGACGCCTTAAAAAAAAAAAAAAAAAAAGCTGAAATTCTGGAAATGAAGGAATCACTTAAGAAAGTACAAAATGCAGTCGAAAATTTTAAAAGTAGACTAGAACAAGAAGAAGAAAGGATGCTGGAACTTGAAGTTAAGGCTTTTGAATTAAACCAATCAGACAAAAATAAAGAAAAAAGACTCAAG
Source organism: Carlito syrichta (assembly GCF_000164805.1). Taxonomy (NCBI): domain Eukaryota; kingdom Metazoa; phylum Chordata; class Mammalia; order Primates; family Tarsiidae; genus Carlito; species Carlito syrichta. The sequence continues at coordinate 215,823 of NW_007253837.1, read as the reverse complement.
AAAATGGAATAAGATCTCCAAGAAACATGAGATTATGTAAAATGTCCAAACCTAAGAATCACACATGTTCCTGGGGAAGAAGAGGAGGCAACAGGTTTGGAAAACCTATTTTGAGAGAATAATGGAGAAAAATTTTCCTAGCCTTACCAGAGATTTAAACATCTAGATACAAGAAACCCAAAGGACTCCTAGAAGACTCAATGCAAACAGTTATCCCCAAGGCATATAATCATCTGGCTATGCAAAGTTAATGTGGAAAAAAAAAAAAGAATTATAAGCACAGTGAGACAAAAACATCAAATAAATTACACAGAAAAATCTATGAGACTAACAGCAGACTTCTTAGAAGAAACCCTAGAAGCCAGAAGGGATTGGGGACCCATTCTTCAATCTTCTCAAACTAAGTGACAATCAGTCAAGGATTTTGTATTCTGCAAAATTAAGTTCCATAAATGAAAAAGAAATGAAGTCTCTCCCAGACAAGCAAATGCTGAGGGAATCTGTCACCACTAGACCAGCTCTATGAGAAAGACAAAAAGGAGTTCTAAATACTGAAAGATAAGACTGAAATACACCATGAGAAAAACACTGGATATCATAAAGCTCACAAGCCTTGTGGAACACCAACACAACAGAGAAAATAAACTAATAAAATAATAAGTAAATAAATAAATAAAGCAACCATTAACAATACTCTGCATAAAATTGGTAGTAATCAAGTCTCAATAAATTTTTAAAAATCAAAATCAGATCAAGTGTATTCTCAGAGCAGTGAATTAAAACTAGAAATTAAATCCAGCATCCCTTCATGATAAAAACTCTCAGTAAAATAGGCACCGAGGGAACATTCCTCAAAATAATAAAAGTCATACATGACAAACTCACAGCCAATTCAACCTAATGAAGAAAAGTTGACCACATTCCCCCCAGATCTGGAACAAGGTAAGGATGCCCACATTCACCACTCCTATTCAACATGGTACTGGAAGTCCTAGCCAGAGTAATCAGGAAAGAAAAATAAAGCCTTTCTAAAATGGAAAATAAGAAATCAAACTAACTCTGTATACTAACAACATGATCTTTTAACTAGAGACTCCTAAAGACTCTTTCAAAAGATTATTGGATTTGATAAGTGAATCCAGTAGTTTCAGAATACAAAATCAACACACACAAATCAATAGCACAGCTATACACCAATAGTGACAGCTGAGATCAAATCAAGAAAATTCCATTTACAATAGCAGCCAAAAAGCTGAAATACCTAGGAATATATTTAATCAAGGAGGTAAAGATCTCTACAATGAGAACAACAAAACCATGATGAAAGAAGTTGCAGCAGACACAAGTAAATGGAGAAATATCCCATGCTCATGAATTGGAAGAATTGTTAAAATGACCATAATACCCAAAGTACTCTGCAGACTCAATACAATCCCTGTGGAACTACCAATGTCATTTTTCACAGAATCAGAAAAGACAACCCTAATATTCATATGGTACCAAAAAAGAAGCAGGACAGCCAAAGCAATCCTAAGCAAAAAGAACACAGCTGGAGGCATCACACTACCTGACTTCAAATTATACTACAAGGGTTTAGTTACCAGAACAGCATGGTACTGGCATAAAAACAGACACATGGATCAATGGAGAATCCAGAAATAATCTCAAATACCTACAAACCAACTGATCTTTGACAAAGCAGACAAAAATATACTGGGGAAAGGACACCCTGTTCAACAAATAATGTTGGGAAAATGGGATAGCTACATGCAGAAAAATGAAACTTGATCTCTGTTTCTTCCCATATACAAAAATTAACTAAAGATGTTTGATTAAAGACTTAAAGGTCTGTGCAGAAACCATAAAAAATCCTAGAAGGAAACCTAGGAAAAATTCTTTTGGACATCAGCCTAGGCAAACAATTTATGGCTAAAATCCCAAAAGCAAATGCAACAAAAACAAAAATAAGTGGGACTTAATCAAAATAAAAAGCTTCTGCACAGCAAAATAGATAATCAACAGAGCAAATAGGAAATCTACAGAACGGGAGAAGATATTTGCAAACTATACATCTGACAAAGGACTAATTTCCAGAATCTACAAAAACTCAAACAAATCAGCAAGAAAAAAGCAAATAACTCCTTTAAAAAGTGGGCAAATAACACGAACATCTCTCAAATTACAAACATCTCTCAAAGAAGATACACAATAATGGCCAACAAACAAAAGAAAAAGTGCTCAACATCACTCAGTCAGGGAAATGCACATTAAACCACTATGAGATACCACCTCACTCTAGTCAGAATACCATTAAAAAATCAAGAAACAATAGATGCTGGCACAAATGGGGAGAAAAGGGAATACTTACACACTGTTGATGGAAGCGTAAATTAATACAACATCTATGGAAGCATTTTGGAGATTTCTCAAAGAACTAAAAGTAGATTTACCATTTGACTTAGTAGCAATCCTGCTACTGAGTATCTACCCTAAGGAACAGAGGCAGCTTATATAAAAAAAGACACCCACATGTTCACTGCAGCACAACTCACAACTGCAAAGATCTGGAATCACCCTAAATGCCTATCAACTGATCAGTGGATAATGAAAATGTGATACCTATACACACACACACATATTGTGGAATACTATTCAACTATCAAAAAGAATGAAATAATATATTTTGCAGCAACTTGGACCGAACTGGTGAACATCATCCTAACTCAGGAACAGAAAACCAAACACACTATGCTACTCACTTATAATTGGGAGCTAAATGAAGGACCCGCAAAGATACAGAGAATGGTATAATGGGAACTGGAGACTTGGAGGGGAGGGAAGAGGGGCTGAGGGATGAAAAATCACCTATCAGATACCATGTGCACAGGGTGGCAGAGGTAGGTACACTTAAAGCCCAGACAAGTGAACTATTTGTACCCCTAAAGCTACTGAAACAAAGAAGAAGAAAAAAATCCGACATACCTATTTAAGTGACAGGAAAAGATATATCATCAAGCTGTTAGTAAGATACTATGCACAATATAATTTCATAAGAAAAATTATACATCTACATTGGCATATGTGAAACATATGTAAAGAGAGATCAAATGGACAAAAATGATAAGGGTAACATTTACTGAACACTTACACCATGGACAAAAAAAACACGTTTAGCTCTTAAACTGCATTACCTCATTGTTGTCTTCACAACCACCCGATGAGACAGATGTTATTATGGCTGTCTCTTAGATGATAAGAAACGCAGGACAGCAGTAACTTTTTCAAGGTCACACAACTACTTAGTGGTGGAATGAAGGGAACCTGAGCCATCCCCAACTGTGTTCCAGGGCCTCCATGTCCACATATCCTGGTGCTAGTGATGCTGTCACTGAGAAGAGGACTTGAGAAATGTTTGCTGCTACTTTGTTTTATTCGGTACTGTTTGAAAATGCTACCATGGCCATGTGCTATATTCAGAGGCAAGGAAACAAGAAGGCAAAGAAAGAAATCAAAGGTGACCTTTTCGATGGCAATTTCAATAGGAAGACGGAAATAAACACACTTCAATAAACTGATGAGCAAAAAGATGACAAGAGGTGAAAGGTATACTGAATGACTGATACACAATGGCAAAAATATCTTGTATACAATATTCAATCAATAAATTAGCATAACCCTCATAGAGGGTATCTCAGCAATGTAATCAGAAAATGAAAGCAAATATGTTCTTTTTTTCCTGAAATCTCATTCCCAGAAATTTATCTAAAAGAGATAAGGAGGCAAAAATATGCAAGGAAGTTCCTAATTTTCTGCTCTTTGTTATTATGAAGTGTGTAGGGAAGCGTTTGAAGTTAAACCTCAGCGTTTGAAGTTAAACCTACCTGGATCTGAATCTCTGTTTTGCACTTTAGTGGCTGTAACCTACTCAACTCCCAGCCCCTGTTTATCTCTAAAATGGAAATAAAAATGCACTCAGTGCACTGTTGCTCACATCTATAATCCTAGCTACTTGGAAGGCTAAGGTGAGGGGATCACTTGAACCCAGGAGTTTGAGGCTGAAGTAAGCCATGATCATGCTACTGAAGCAGAGCAAGGCCCTGTCTCTTAAAAAAAAAAAAAAAATGTCCCGCAGGATTGTTTTCAGAATTAAATGAGATGATGAAAATACAGTACAGGGTCTGAAATATAAAAAAGCTTTAGTTATTTTTCTTCTGATTATTCATGAATATGGTAACTTGTTCATATGAATGACAAACTAGTCAAAACTCAAGGATAAATAACTTGCTAATTTCTGCATTATGCTGCACTGAAGTATTATGAAACACCAAATGTAGCTTTTAAAGTTATTCAGAAGTGATATTTTGACACTTTCTCAATCTCAATTAGTACTAAACTAATTAGCAAAACTGTTTTACACACTACAGTGAGTCACATTTTTCTTCCTTCTTCTCTAATCCCTGGTGTGTTGTAAGGGTGATTGAGTATCTAATTACTTCTTAATTGAATGCACATATTATACATTTTTCACTATTTCAAGCTTAATGCTTTTATTCCAGAAATCAAAGTCAATGAAATTAAGTTGAATTGGGATTTAGGCAACTATTATAATGACAGAAGGGTTGTATTATGTCTAATTGTAAGTAAATGTGTGTTTTAGCCTTATTTCCTACGGAAATATTTTAGGTACAGAAATGTTCCATAATGACTAATATAAATGATTAATAACACTGCTATTCTTATTTACAATCTTTATTTCCTCATTAAAGTAATTTTATTTCTGAGACCTACTAAATATAATCATTTTTTAAAGGAAAGATACCATTAAAGAACCATTGGTTATACCCATACTAAAATCACAACGAACATTCATATCTGCAAAAAACTACAGGAGTTCCTCTGCAATGTATAGGTTGTAGGAACTGTCACATGCTAAGAGCAGGAAAATAAAACCCTTGGAATATTTTGAATATAACCTGTAACTTTCATCAAAAATACTTATTTACAGAAAATTATAAAAATATTACCATCAAAATAGCATTCCAACTCAATTAATACTTATGGGGAGAGTATTTCATGAAGATATTGTTTTCTCTTTTTTCATTATACAGGAGTAAAAAACAAAACAAAACACTGAGGTAGATATTCTCAGACAACAAAGGTTTATTTGCTTGTTTTTTGTCTAGGTGTGGGGAGTAACCATCTGGAAGAATTTAGTTGAAGACCTCTTCAGGCAAAAATTAGATTAAAGAACTTCTTGAGATCCAATTCCATGCTTCTGAGATGCCTCCAAAAATATTTTCTGTAGACAAGCCCTGAATACCTTTATGAGTTTCTAATAAAACTTATAAAAGCATAAGCAATAAGAATTCAGAGATTTTTGAAGGGGTTTTAGGAAGCACTGTAATGGAGAACAGACCAAAACCAATGTGGTTTTATTGTTTTAACAACTTATTTTGAGACAGTGTTACCAAGCAGCAAATTTCTTGATTGGAAAAGCCTCTATATCATCTAACAAATATTTTAGATTCTGTCTAAGGTACTGGGCATTATTATCGAGATTACTTTAGCTTTGTATGTTACCAAAACTAGTTTCAACTATAATGTTTAAGTAAGACTGAAGTAGCCAAAAGAATGAGGCTGACCTATATGCATCAACATAAAAATATCCCAAAGAGACATTTAATTTTAAAAATGTTGTGCCTGGTGTATTCTTGTTAAAAGTATTTTAAAACAGATTGTTTCTCACTGTTGTGAGGGTCATGTCAGTGTCTACCCTTCTTTTACATGGTTTCTTCTCTAACTTACAAAATGTTTACATCCCCTCCAAAATTTGTATGTCGAAATCCTAACCACCAAAGTGGTGGAAGTGAGGCTTTTGGGAGGTGATTAGATCATATGGGCAGAGTCCTCATGTACTGGGATTAGTGACCTTATAAAAGAGACCCCAGAAAACCAGCTAGCCCCTTGCTCCATGTGAAGACAGTGAGAAGGTGCTATTCTATGAACCAGGAAGTGGGCCCTCACCAGACACCAAATCTGTCGGTGCCTTGATCTTGAACTTCCTGGGCTTCAGAACAGTGAGAAATACATTTCTGTTGTTTAGAAGCTACCTATTTTATGGTATTTTGTTAGAGTAGCCTAAATGGAAGAAACATAACCCTTTCCCTTCTTTACAAGATGGCTAATGAAGGGATCTGGGTAAATTCTTCCACACTACTCTGCCATAATCCTTTCCTCATCCTCATATAATTTCATTTCCATTCTGAGATTTAGATCCTCTAGGTTTGGCTCTATGTAAGCAATTTGCTAAGTATAAGCAGCAGTACCATAGCCTATACACATGAGATTAAAATATTAACAAGAAGGTAGATTGGGGGATTTCAGTCATTTTATCATGTTCTGTATTTCCTTAATAATTTCTAACATCTAGCTACATATCAAATCTAATGTACATCAATTTTCCAAAGCTCATTTTCAATGTCACACAATAACTGAGACATTTAAATCAGATCCAATAATACTACCTTACATTGAAAATGACAATAACAAACCACAATAATCCTTCCTCACCAGGGACAAATATTGCCAACCAGTCACATCATTCTTTCCCACTTTGCTCAAACGTGGATTTAGAATCCTTCTCAGCCATCTCCAGACAGCTAGTACAAATCAGAGATGGCATACAAGTTTGAGTGCTATATGCCATCATGTCTTCTATTTTTATAAGTCTCGCTTTAACAATCCTATATAGAAGAGAGGGGAGATGTTCTTCTTAGAGTCTAGAGGAGATGATTCTAACTTTATGGGTTGTAATGACAAAGGTGGGAATATGTAAATGGCTTTGGGAAATATCAGAAAGCAGATCTGCAAAACTTGATGATAAGCTGGAAATAAGGGGTGAAGTAGAGAAGACAGGTGCCATACATGACGCAGGTTTCAAAGAAAACGAGAAGAGAGGCAGGTCTGTGCAGAAATCATAATTCAATCACGTATATGTTGAGTTTGAGAGGCCTGTGACGTATCCCAAAGAAAAGTTATACAGACAGTGAGCATTCAATTCTATGACTTAACTGCGTTATCTGGTATATGAGTATCAATGAATGAGTCACATGCATTCAGTAACAGGCTGTAAGTGTGGATGAGTTCACCTACAGAGAGAGTCAGCCCCAAAGGCTGAACCACAGGGATCCTACATTAAGTGGTCCCCTAAAAGGACATTCATGCAGCCTGCAGGGGATGTAGAGGTGATGCAGGTAGCAAGAAAATTGTGTACTATGAACAGCAAAAAAAAAAAAAAAAAAAAAAAAGAGTGTGGCAAGAAGTCAGTCAGTCTCAGAGGCTACTGAAAGATTCAGCAAGATGAGGCTGAAATGACCCTTGAAATATACTGTTCTTAAAAAATTGACCATTTATTGGTAAGAAAAATGTGAACATTCATTTTGTTATGCCATTAAATAACAATAAAATATCTAAAATTAAAGGGGGGGGCCAAAAAAACCGGACTTTATTTATTTAAAATTATGTATTTATTCTTACGTGTTTAAACTTTAGTCACCTTCAAAGTACTCTCTGTTTGATGCAATCCATCTGTCAAGCAACTTTTTCCACTACTCAAAACAGTTTTTGAACTCGTCGGTTCTGATGCCTTTTAGTGCTGCTGCCATTTTTTGTTTCACCTCTTCCACACTGGCAAAATGTTTCCTTTAGAGTACTTTTTTCATCAGGGAAACAAACAAAAAAAAGTCACCAGGGGCAAGATCAGGTGAATAGAAAGGGTGGGGCATGGGGGTCTTGCTGTTTTTGGTCAAAAACTGCTGAATGCTCAGCACGGTATGGGCAAGTGCACTTGTAAATCAGCCATTGGGAAATGGGCAAACACATAGAAAGTATCTCCAAAAATAATTCCCTGAAGCCAAATGCAGTCTCACACAGCACTAGCTGGTACATTGATGCCAATGGGTTCCTAGAACACTAATCTAGCAGGGGAAGCCTGTACTACAAGAGGCTCGCCCTCCAAAAGATCATTCCATTTTCTGGGGGGCTCCCCCCTTGTATGCAAGAGACAACATACCAATGATCTCACTGCAATTCACAATTTTCAAACAATTCAAAGCTAAATATGAAGCTAACAGAAGAAAGTAAATACTTTGCTCTAATTGACAAATATTTACTATTAGCAAGGTATGAGATTTGATTCTCGATTGGTCAGCTAAGTATACTTCATTATTTCCCAACCTAGAAATTTTATATTGTACTTCAATAAACTATAATCATCTTCTTGAAAGCTGTTTGTATAAAATCAGAAATGACTGATATAACAAAATATGTGTTCATTTTTAAGAGCATCATTTTTAAATGATTTTCTCCAATTTCACTGTTTGTATAGTTTAGTAACTTCTTATACTTGGGAAAGGCAGTTACATTTTATGGATCTCAGTTTCTTTATTGATAAGAATTTTAAAAAGCAATGCCCAGAATTGTTTTGAAGTGATATGAGACATATGTAAATCACTTGCATAGTGCTTGGCACAGAACCACTACCACTTATTGAAAACAAATTATTATTACTGTTGGAAGGTTTTCATGAAAGGTTTGTTTGCCTTTAACTCAAGTGTAAAAATATCAAAAATCTTTTCATCCTTTGCACTCAGATGTCCCCTCTGAGGTGACATCATAAATCTAGCAAACTACTAGGATGTCCCCTCTCCTGGGACATAAAGAAACTGCTGGTGATCATACACGACAAACTGATGCAAGTGCAAATTTTTCAAAAATTTACATTTCCTTGAAGTTTTCCATTTAAAAACAATGAAAAACTAATGTCCCATTTGAAATTTGACAAGCTTCTGATCAATCAGCTGAGAAGTGTGTCCTTCCACGTGGTCTTCAAACAACAGACTGGACAAAAAATTACATATTATTAATATTGGAAGAAGAAAACGAGACTGCATTGTCTGTTCAAATAGAAAACACCAGGTAGAAGATGTCAAATGAATTACTATTGCACAACATGGGTCAATGAACGAGCAATGCATATCAGTGACTGTTTCACATTTAACCGCACATTAGAAAAAATAAAAGATATAAAATTTTGACTTTTTGTCATAAATAAGTTCCTCATTGACAAAAATTCCATTATAAGCTAAATATCATTACAATAAAAATAACTGGTTCCCAAGCTATACTATGTAGTATGAAACAATTCGCTTTTTCATTATTTCACAAAAAAGTGTGGTCACAGTGCTAGTAGGAGACCTGCAAGATGTCTCCAAGTACAAAGTTTAATCTACTCTTACTTTGTGCTGTGTCCAAAGCAGCTTAACAAGGTCTCAGGACACATCCTGGACCTGCTCTTACTCCCTAAAGGACACGTGGAAAAGAGGCAGGGGTGTTCGTGCGTTCTGACCACCTGTAGATGCTACTCATACTTCAGGTCCTTCAAGATCACAATGAATGCCCTGGATTACCACACACTTACCAAAACATTCTGCGTTCTTGTGTCACTCTGGTTAAATACATTTTTGAACTGCTGCTTATACTTTCTTGGAGATTCACACAGGACCCTGGCATATTAAAGGTTCTCAGATATCTTGTATTAAGAAAACCTGCTTCATGTAATAGGTTACAAACTTATTTGACTTTACTACATAGAAATTTATAGTTTGGTAGAGTGAAACACTTATTGCTAAATAAAATAATTAAAAACTAAATTAACATGAAACTAAACTCAGAAAGCAAAAAGAGAAAGATTCAGAGGGCCAGTTTACTTGGGAAAGACCTCATGGAGGGAAAACCTGGTCTTTCAAATATCAACAGCATAGACTTTAGGGCAGACAAATTTCTGGGGGTGACAAAGGGCAGACAGTTAAATGAACAGCTAAACAAATTGTCAATGTGCTAAGGAATCAGAGAAGCAAGCAAACAAAAAAACAGATGCTTAAAAACAGAAAGCTGGAGTCAGGTAAAATTTTACTGAAAGTTACAGAAAATGATCATTTCCCTGACTGTTGCTATTCTTATATAACTGAAACATCAGTTGTTTCTGCTTACCTTTTTATAGTTTAATACGAACTTGTTATCTCTGCTTAATAACAATCTAGTTTTTAATAGGCATTCAATTAATTAACCCCCTATATTTTGGTCTGACTGAGCCAGATTTATAAGTAATTATCTGAATTTTTCCTGTTGCAAAAAGTATATATTAATCTATATATAAATCCTATTTTGGTTCTATTTTTATTTTTAAGACTTTTAATCATAACAAAATTCTGACATAAAAGGTTCTGTTTGATAATGTTGCTACTACAATACCCTGTTTTAAGAAGTATAGAAATAGAAAAACAAATTCACTCACTATCTTTAAAAAAGTAACTCCTTAAAACTTTTGATTAAAGTAGATGGTTTTGACAATGAAGTCTGCATTGCTATGATTTCTGCATTTTGGCAATTGCCTCAAATCAATTTTTGAGCTTTATGTTTCCATTTGGATACCTAATAAAACCACCTTATTCATAAAGAAGCACTAATTTCACTTTCCTCCTCATTTACCTGTTGCCTACTCTCTCTGGTTTCTCTTTTTTCATGATCAAGTTCATAGAGACTTAGGAAAGTATATTCACCATATAACCCAGGAACTATAAAAGCCCAGCACTCAAAGAACCCTTGCGAGGTCTGACTGAACACCCCATCCAGGTAGGTTCCCATCTGAACCATCCAGGAACTTCAAGTATCTAATGCTTTAGTCTTCCTAGAAAACCCACCTGAGGTTTAAACCACCTATCTTCAGGAATGGTCTTTCTTGTAGCCTCTAGAAATATACTCTTTCCTTAGCTAATCCAAATTCTTTTGCTGATATTTCAAAGCCATTTTTTATGTCAGCATATACTTTTTGAGCATCTGTGAGGTAAAAGGCATAATAGAACATGTTTAGATAACATAAACTGCTCCTGGTGGTTTTCTTATGGAAAAATATATTCTTTAGGTTTAAAATAATGAAATCAATTATATTTACATCTAAGTATGCTACACATTTAACATACAAGTTGACTCATTATTGCAAAATGCTGTCTTTTCTTCTTCTCAAATCCAATTTTGTTTGAATTCTTGGGGGAAGAATAAAATCATTCTGGAATTTTTACATTTCACACACACACACACACACACACACACACACACACACACACACACACACACACACTTATATAAATATATCCAAAATAATAAATGGAAATAAAAGGAAAAGAGACCTAATTCAAAACAAGAATTATTTTGCTTATTCAGTAATCTTGAAGAAAGCTTACACAGCTTTGATATTTTTTCATTCCTGGGCTAATAATAATTGTTATATCACACAATCAAAATATAATAGATAGTGTGAGCATCCTTGTTGTTTTGAGATTTTACTGAAATCATTTTGAGATTTAGGAAATCCATTCCACTTTGAAGAAATTCTCTATGATACAGTAAATAGAAAACAGTTATATCCATAGAGTTTTCAATTCTCAACTTAATGCTGTGCTTCATGTTAAATTATTAAAGTGAGAAGAGTCCAAGTTCCACTGTCTGAAACTATGGCTCTGAGTTTTCCATTTATCCTGGAAAGAAAACAGCTTTCATCATCTACTTGGTCACTCAGATGGACATTCTCACGGTCCTCACAAACCCCTCCTTCTTTATGTTTTATCCTTTTCTAATCTTTTATCATTCTTTTAGGTTATAAAAGAAAACTGGTATGAAATTGATGCTAGCTACTGCTTTATTAAAGCTAAGAAGACAATATTATTAACTGCAAAAATACAAATAAAGAAGAGTTCAGCAGAATTAAGGATGACTTCAAAGACCCAGAAAGAAAAATGAGGGCAAGTTAGACAAGATGACTATTTAGAGATGCTAAATAACCTCTTTTTTCTTCTCTTTTTCCATTCGTCCCAATCTATTTGGGACATACTTATTTTTCCAACTTCCAGATGGAAAAAATGAAACTAAAGAGACTGGTGTCATTGGTTTTTACAGAAAATAATTATAAATCTTTAATGCAAACATATGCACAGTTTAACAATGTTTGGGTCACAAGCAAAATAGTTACAAATGGGCTAATGAAACAAATAGGAAAATAATCATTTTGTTGGAAATCAGTACCAATATTTTGATGTCAAAAAGCAACAAGTAAACTGGATCTTGTTTATTATTTGTTTGCTATTTTTAAAATAGATTTAGTTTTCCTGCATCATATAGAAAATTCAATGGGAAAGATCATTTAATATCAACTGGCTCCCATAAATCTGAACTAGCGCCTGGGTGAACAGCATGATAATTCTTTAAACAAGTACAAAATCACAGTTCATACTTCTTAAATGATAATATGAAAAGTCTCATATTACTCATGGCAATAAGTTGTGTCAGTTATCAAGGCTCTTCAGGTGTCTAGATATACTATTCAAAAAAAAAAACCCTGCCATTTTAAGTTTAAAAACTAAAGTTATTTCAGTAAGACATAGCTAAAATAAACCTGAATTATTTTAAACATTTTTTATTTTTTTGAGTTGGAGTCTCACTCTGTCGCCCAGACTGGAGTGCAGTGGCTGCTCCCAGGCACCGCAGCCTTGACCTGCTGGGCTCCGGCGATCCTTCTGCCTCAGCCTTCCGAGTAGGCGGAATTACAGGCACGCGCTACCACACCGGGCTAATTTTTTGATTTATTGTAGAGATGAGGTCTCACCTGCCCAGGCGGGTCTCGAACCCATGGGCTCAGGCAATCCACTCTCCTCAGCCTCCCAAAGGCGCGGGATTACAGGCTGAGCCACCAAGCCCAGCAACATTTTTTAGAGAACAACTAACTACCAGGGAATTTTCCTTTTTAGTTCCAAGAGCTTAAATGAAACATTCATGAATTAAATTCAAAGTCTGGCTGTCAAATCATTTCATGTTAATAAAAATTTGAATTACCTGCCTAAGGGCATTATTAAATATCAAATAAAAAGCACACATCCATAAGTCTGATTTCCCCCAATATAATTCTTATGTAGAACTCTGACTAGATTTGTATTACACATTTTAAGATAAAAGGATAAAAAAATGTATTCATAAAAGAATGAAATCAGAATTAGAGTAACCTTAGAAAGAATTCTTGTACCATGCTTAGGAATTTGGGGGAAAATTGCCCTCTTTAAGTAATCTCAGCCACCAAGAACATAAATCCATCCTTTTTTCTAAAACAGTACCTAAACTGTAATTAATTCAAAACTCTGAAAAAATACACATCATCTATCATATAAAGATTATTTATGAAGTGCTTGAAATATATAAAATCTCATAAACAACATTTCAGTCTGTATGTGTGTGAGAAAAAGAGATAAAATAGTGATAGTTATTTAGAGAACAGCAACTCTGGTCTAGGACCAGAAGTGAATCAAACATTCAAGGAAATAATCTTCCTTCACTAAAAGCGTCATTTACAGTTATGACATTCACAGAAAGTATACTGGTAATGTAAACTGGAGAAATGCTTACAGTCGTGCTCACCAACTCTCACTGCATCTCACACTGCCCCCTTCTTGGGCATTTCCCGGGGCACATCTCCCTTCCCATCTTTCCTGCTACTCTCACCCCTCCTAGCTGTACCCCATTCTTCATTAAATAATAACAGCAAGTCATGGACACACTAATTCTATAAACCACCATCTTCTTCCTCCTTCCTATAATGACACAGAAAGTGTCAGTCCTCGTAACAAGTCAGTCTTCAGGTGTGCTCAGGATTTTATCCCCTTCAACTTTTCATGGACTTCACTGCTCAAGCCCCTCCCAGAAACAGCCTTCAGCCTCTCTCTCCATCTACTTGCTTCTCCCTGACACTAGCAGACAGACAAATTCTGGTATTTTTTGGTTTTTTGTCTTTTTTTTTAATTAAGGGGTGGGGGGAGAGAAAGAGTTCCCTCAATCTCATCCCTTCTCTGTGGCTGCAGCCTTCGGCCCCTCGCCCAGCCCAGTTCATCAAGAGTTGCCATGACAGGACATCTCCAGCTCCCCTACTATTCACATTTGGTCTGCTGATGTTAACATTCCTCATTGCTGTGCCACTCTGACCACCAGTGTGGAGGGCCCACTTTGATCTCTGCTCATGTAATGGTTAAGAAAAAGGACACTGCTAGTCAAGGAACCTGGATCAGACTTCCAACTCTGCTGCTCAATAATTGCATTACTTTTGGCTCATAGCCAAACTTCTGTGTCTTGATTAACTCATCTACAAGGGCTCACACAGATTTTATGAACACTTAATGAGGCTATCATATTAATCCATCAGAACATGATATGTACATATATGTGTGCATATATAATCTCTATGCCAAATACTGCTATATTTCAGCCCAGACCTCTTTACTGATCTCTACTCAAAACTCTAATGACCTTTATGACCAGGAGATGATGGGCATCACTCACTGTGCTATCTCCATCCAAAGAAGGTCTCCCCATATCTTCCCTGACACTCAGTGGCACTCCATCCAGTTTCTAACACCCCAAACACCAGAAGTTGTCTCTGACACTTCCACCTCCTTCCACCCTCACCCAGTTCATCACTATATATCACCTACGATTCTATTTCAGAACAAGCTATTGAAAATATATATGTGGGCCGGGCTCAGTGGCTCAGCCTGTAATCACAGCACTTTGGGAGGCCGAGGCGAGTGGATTGCCTGAGCCCATGGGTTCAAGACCCACCCGGGCAACTTGGCGAGACCACATCTCTACAATAAATCAAAAATTAGCTGAGCGTGATAGCGTGCACCTATAGTTCCAGCTACTCGAAAGGCTGAGGCGGAAGGATTGCCAGAGCCCAGCAGGTCAAGGTTGAGGTGGCTGGGAGTATGCCACTGCATTCCCGTCTGGGGCGATGGAGTGAGACTCCAACTCAAAAAAAAAAAAAAAAAAGTATATATATATATATATGCCATCGGCTCACTCCTCTGAATAAATATCAGAGGAGGGTCACAATTATAGGGTCACAATTCATAAACAACAAAATAAAGATTACTTACCGAGGCTGACAAGGCCCTTTAAGAAAGTGGACCTTGAACAATTATTGTAATACTATAAGAAAAGTATTGTCAGTAGTGGGAAATTGCTGGGGGTGGAGGGCATGATTGGCAGTAGTGGGATTCTGCTGGGGGGGGGGTGGCACACCTCATCAATAAGGGTATCTGCATAATGAAAATTTGTATACTTAACCCTAAATTGTACTCCACATCTTTAAAAAAAAAAAAAAAGATATGGACCCTTCCTACCTCACATCTTCAGTTTCTTTTCTTTCTTTTATTTTTTTTTAATGAGTTGGAGTCTCACTCCATCACCCAGGCTGGAGTGCAGTGGCACGCTCATGGCCACTGCAGCCTTGAACTGCTGGGCTCAGGTGATCCTTCCCCCTCAGCCTTCCAAGTAGTTGGAACTATAGGCACATGCTACCATGCCCAGATAATTTTTTGATTTATTGTAGAGATGAGATCTCGCCAAGTTGTCCAGGCTGTTCTTGAACCCGTGGGCTCAGGCAATCTTCTCATCTCGGCCTCCCAAAGTGCTGGGATTACAGGCTTGAGTCACCACATCCAGCATACCTTCAATTTCTATACCTCAGACTCATGGGGCTTCCTTTCAGGTGCCTCAATGCATCAGTCTCACTTCCTCCATAGTCAGCACCACCTAAGGGCCTTTGCAAAAGACATTCCTCCTATCTAGAATCTCCCCCACATGCTTTGTTCTTCTCATTCATGAAATTTATTACAATTTGTAATTGTATATTTGGAGTGTTTACTTGTCCATTGTCAAGTTCCCTATCTCAGACCCTAAGCTCTTTGAGGGCAGAGATAGTGTCTATTCTTCTTACCACTGTATACCCAGAACCAATCACATAGTAAGTGCTCAATAGTAATTTCTGACTGAACATTTTAATTCTTTAGCTCATCCATTATAAGGCTTAGCTTAATGCATGGGTTCTTCTCCCTTGTTATCATATATGACTTAATGAAAGTTTCTTCTTATTCCTATCCAAGATGACCTTGCCTGACCCCCATCATCTCCAAAATTAGAAAAAACAAGGTAGGGGATGGACTGCACTGGCATACTTAGAAACCGAGAATGAATGAACGGCCAGAATGAGGCTGACTGATACACAACATGGAAAGTTCAAGGAACTTCTAGTTTGCCTGAAGTCACTCAAAGCACAGAGTGTTATGTGTTATGATGGATTCAAAATAAAACAAACACATTTCAACCTTTAAGGAGTCTGAAATAGGACAGTAAAATAAGAATACTGTAATAGCTATGTAGAATAAAGAATGCAAAACAAGAGATTCAATTTAAGGGAAAAGCAGAGGTTCTACCGTGAGAACACTATCTGAGCTGGGCCTCTAGGGAGGCTAGTATTTCAACAGGCAGAAGGAAGGATGGGAAGCACGGGCTGAGCAGAACACATTCACAGAGGAGAAAAGACAGCTTTGGCTGGAGTACTGGGTACACACACTGCAATAATAACAAAGAGGCAAGAAAAATGGATTGGGAAGCACATGGATAAAATGACCCACCTTTCAAAATTCCTGTGTCAACTGTCTAGCTCATAAGACTTGAGTTCCTTGAGACCAGAGACTTCTATTCCACTGTGACTCCCTAGCCACTCACTTGGTGTGTGAGTTCATACAACAGACACTAAACAGTCAAACAGATGCCTTCCTCCTACAGAAGCCATAGTCTACCTGCAATGTATAGTCACCTATGCATTCAGGTAACTTACAAGGTAAAGAAATAATCCAGTATAGGTCACTTAAAAAAATATTTTACCTTTTCTACATTTGTGATATTTTATTTTGTTAGTTCCTTAAGGGTAAAGTATATATACAATGAAATCCACATATTAAAATTAGATTACGTTTCAATTCATATACCATATTCAGATAGTTAACAAGTGCTTCTTGATCTTTCAAATAAAAAGCACTTCCACCGGACAAGTATTCCAATTCATGCTAGGTTGGCCCTCATCTTCCCTGAGAAACAAGGGGATCAATTCTGCATTAGACAAGGAGGGTCAACATTGAGGCTGACACACTCCTCGAGTCCGTGCTTTGTGCTCCTCAGTCATTGGGAGGTGACTAACTGCTGCTTCAAGGGGTAACAACGTCAGTTACTTAAGAGGTCCTTGAATGTCTCTGTTTCTCTGTTTCAGGGTGTCTTTTTTTTTTTTTTACGAATGCCATCAAAACTTGGAATTAAAGGCTGTTCTTGTAGGAGAATATGTGAATTATGTATTTTTTAAAACACTGCCCAAAATTAAAATAACTACCTGACCTGTAATTAACAGGGCTTGAGAATGTGTCATAAACTTTATCAAAATAAAGTACACATGTTTTATTGCTAAATTATCAAATTTGCTAAAGATTAACTTTGGTATGTCAGATTTATGTAACTGTGTGCACCTCATTTTCCTTACTTAATCTGAACATACCCCGATGAAGGTAGATTTGTTCCTGTTCTCTTTGGCTATTGAAATGCAGCTCTAATGACTCTGTCACTAAGTGGCTGAGTGGGTCGAAAGTTGTCTCCCAAAATCCCATCACAACCTTCCACAAGTTCTGCCCCTTTAACATGCGTCCTCAGCCTTCGAAATTCTTCTATCTGAAAATAAAAGCAGAACAAGATAGATGAGTCAATTATCAAACATTAGAAGAATGAAGCTTAATAAATGACTTCAAATATGCAGAAATTACAACAATTAGAAAAGAAAAAATTAAACTTCCAAAAGGTCTTAATTCTTCTAGACCTAAGACATTAGACAAAATCCATTCAAGAGATAGCAAAAAAAACAGAGGTATCAAGATCTCTGGACAAATCAAACAGCCATAGAAACCTGTTGGAATTGTAAATGTGAAAACAACATAAATCTATCTTCAAAAAAAGGTTTTATGTCTGTCATAACATAATTAGAATGAACAAATTAGTAAGTGTTCTTATATATTTCCCAAGTATATTTTCAATTAATAGATTCTGATGTTACTGTATATTTAATATTGATTAGATATTAGATTTATTAGATGGATTAGAGGTTTCCTTCATCAAAAGACTTTCTTTGTCACATGTCTAGCCCTTTGGAGAACACAGGCTCAAAGAACACCTATGATTTTCCAGAAGTTAAAGCCCAACTTCCTATCTTGGCAATACTGATTTTCAAGTTCATCTCCCTTTCTAGGGAAGCATTTCCAGCTCCCATGGCTTCCCCATTATATGCGAAGAGGGTCCCAGAGTCCAGAGAGCCTTTTTCCATCAGCCACAAAGCAGTTTCTCTCACTCTCCAGCTGTAAGCCTCCTAAGAACCTGGAGTCTGCCAGACTTGATTCTCTGGGAAGTACTGAAGCAACAAGCAAACATGTGATGAGCATTCTCGAGGCTCATTCCCATCTATTTATTGATTTGCCTACAGGGCTCATCATCTGTTATTTCACTTAAGTACCACATAGTCACATGACACACAGACATTCTTCATTCTTCTTATACAGAAGGGGAAACCAAGGCTGGAGAGGTTTCAAGTCTCCAAATTAACTAGAGGGAGAAGTCTGAGACTTCCAAGTTTATCTGCTGTTTCCCAGCTCCACAACCACCATCTAAGGAATTCTAATCAAGTCAGCAAAATCTATAGCCTGCAAATATCCTAGGGTATTGAGCAAATGTGACTGATTTGAGCAGCATCAATCCACCAAAAGTTCACCACCTAGGTATCAAACCACTATACCTACAAAGGTCCTTAACATGACACACCTGTAGAACTCTGTTATTCATAAAGAGAAATGATATGCAAGAGATTAACTAATTCAGGGATCCTAACAAAAGTCTAGAAACACCAAGAGACTTTAGGGGGTCCATAAAGCCTCTGAATGATATATAAAAGTTTACATGATATATAAAAGTTTGCATTTTACTAAGGAGAGGCTCCCTGACTCCCAGAGTTGAATCTCAGAAGACTCTAATTCTATCCACTCATAGACAAAGTTGGGGAAAATTAAATGACTTGTTAGATTAGAACCCAAGTTAGAAAGTTGTCTTCTAAAGTTCTAATTTGTCATGTCTCCAAATACAAATTGATTTTCCTGAATAAGATAAGTATGACCCAATTGAGACTGCCCTGTTTTGTTGTTGTTGGTGGTGGTGGTGGTTGGTTTACACTAACTGCTTTCTGTATTTATATAGAGGTAACAGTCAGATAAGCAATTAGCAATCTAATCTGCATGATGGTTTTTCATTTGTCCTTCTTAGAGTGGAAACATGGGTAGCTTTTAATGTTTGCTGAATCTGGAAAATTTCTAGACCTTAGAAGTTGCATGAGAATCCTGTATGGTGCTTTCACCTTAAAATTTTCCCTAACTATAGAGTGGAAAAGAACCTGGGTAGTGAGAGGAATTTACACTTTCTCAAAAAGAAGAATATGATTGCGAAGACAGTGGGCTCTATGACCAAAGGCTAGTTCTCACCATGGCTCTGCCACTTAAGACCCAAATGACCAAATGACTTCACCTCTTTAAGCCTCAGTTTCCACAAGTGTACAATAGAGATGATAATAACTGTATTCATAAGGATGGCCTAAGAAGTAAATAAGAAAATTTATGAGAATCACTCAGCATGGTCCCAAGCACATAGGAAGTATCTAAAACAGTACTAGTACTTCTAATACACAGTTTCTTTTGAAGTCAAGCCTTTAGCATTTTCAGATGAATATTAAGCTACAATTGCATATGCAGAATGTAGATAAGCCAAGTCACTGAGGAAATTTAGTCATCTCTCCAAGCCTTCCCTTTCCATGTAATCATACTTAAAACCTGCAACCAGACTCCATAAGTCATAGATGGGATTACTCATGAGCAATGTGGGCTCGGAACTTTACTGCCTAAATATATTTAAGAAATACTCTGATTTTTGTTGACTTTGAAGATTTTTTTTGTATAGCTGGGTTAATTTTATATTTATATATTCTGAACTGAAGATAAGCCTTTCAAGCCCTAGGCCTTGGCCTGAAGCACATCCTGTGAAAACAACTTCTTCCAGAAGAGATGATCTGAATCAACAGATAGCTGGTCTCAAATCACTGTACTCTCAGAGAAAACTATTTCACAAGAAATGTTTTTCTCTGATCACAGCAACACTTTGAAGACTTCAAACATCAACAGAGATCGAGGGGAAAACATGTCTTTCTGAAATGCCAATTTTTCTGAAGTAACCATCCCTCAAAACCCTTTAGTCACTTCAAATGGTTTCCAGTGCATAGTGAATCAGCCCACACTGAAAAGGAGAGATTGTAATAAATGAACAGAATAATATTTCAGGATAAAATCCTTCAACAAAATTCAACTGTCAGGGCATTACAGAGACCATCATTATCACATATATCTGAATGTGTGATTGCATCAATTTTAATGCTACACCACTTAAATATGGTGTTAGTTTTTAACCAATTTAAGAGAGAATGGTGGCTGGGGGTGGACAGAGAAATCCAACACTTCAGGGAGAAGTCCCCGTCTTCTGAAGCTACTAGACTGAATAGTCACTGTTCTCTGACCCAGAGATGGGCTCCAACTGGTCCAAGACATTTATTCCAACTGTCACCAACTCATAAACCAAATTATTCACCAGAAGTTAGGCTTCAAAATTGCTTCATTTATGAGGACATTCAAAGGGCTCATTTCCAGGGTTTGCAGATTGATGCCACTTATCTTTCAGAGCTCTCAAGTTCCTATGCCGATCCTCTAACAGACTTATTCTGACTTATGTTACATGTGTCATGTTAAAAGAGAAAAACGTAATACAGGAAAATCAGTGTGTTCTATCTCTTCTTCATCTATCTATGAACATTTAAGTTGTTTTCATGTCTTGGCTACAATGCACATGGGAGTACAAACATCTTTTCAAGATACTGACCCCGATTCCTTTCAATCTATACCCAAAAAAGATAATAAGCCAGACACAGGAAGACAACTATTAAACAATCTCACTTAGAATCTGAAATAGTCAAACTTACAGAAGGAGAGAGTAGAATGGTAGCTGCCAGGAACTGGTGAGAGTTGGAAATGGGGAGGTGATAATGAAAGGGTACAAAGTTTCAGTTATGTACCATAAACAAGTCTTGGAGATCTGCCAGACAGCACAGTGCCTATAGCTAACAAAACTCTATTGCATACTTAAAATTACCAAGACAGTAGATCTTATGTCAAGTGTTCTTACCAAAAAATAATAATAACGATAACAAAGAGTATAGAGGAGGAAACTTTGGGAGGTGCAAGAAATATGTCTGGCCTTGATAAAACGTGTTTTTTTTTAAGTTGGTTTTCTCATTTTCCTTTATTATTAATAACAATACATGAGCCAACAAATTGTGCTTAAATAATCCATATAGGAATATACAGTGAAATTGATACAGATAGAACTCCCCAGACTTCATGTACTGCAGTCTTGTTTCTGTTTGTTTTCATTTCTTCTACCCCATTATCTAACTTTCCACCTAAAATTATAGCTCCCTCTTCTTTCCTTACCTCTCATCCACAAACCAACTCTCACTGTCACTGACTCTTTGATCTTTGCAATTTTTTTGAGGACGAGACTAAGGAAGACAGCCGCATTTGCTCCCCAGCTACACTGCTGTCAACGTTCCTGATTCCCATCCCAAGCCTATAGGAGTCTGGCCTCGGCTGCTGTCCCCTCATCACCTCAGGATAGTATTGATGAGCCTCACAGATTGGAACTTATTCAAGAATTGCAGATTACAGAGCTTTGGACCACAGGGAAGTGCTGCCTACCACAGAAGACACTGAGAAAATACAAAAGTTTCCACCTAAAGATACTACATTTTAAGAAAGGGAAGAGGGAGTCTCCCAGGAGAGAAAAATTATTGATTTATATTATCCAGGATGGCAGTCACTAGCCCTCAGGTAGTTACTGAGCATTTGAAATACGGCCAGTCCAAACTGAGCTATGCCACGTTGCAGAACACACACTGAGAGTCAAAGACTCAGCATGAAAATAATAATGAGAGAACTCTCATCCATGCTTTTTATATTAATTACATGTGCAAATGATAGTATTTTGAATACACTGGGTTAAACATACCATTTGAATGAATTTCACATATTTGACATTTTTGCTATGGCTACTAGAAAGTTTACTCCTACAAGTGTGACTCCCAATGTGTTTGCACTGGGTAGGGCTGCCCTATACTGTCCTTCACACTCACCTTCAGACTTCAGCATCCTGGTGCTAAGAGTGCTGATATAAATTACAGGTAGAGACGAATGCAGGCAGATGTGAAACAGTGGTTCTCAAAGTACTTGCTCCAAGAAAAATGCAGTTATCAGCAACTACTTCAGACTTACAGAACCAGCAGCCCTGGGGCAGAGCCCAGCAATCTGTGCTTTAACAAGCCCTCCATAGGATTCCCATGCACACTCGAGTTTGAGAACCATGAATGCCTTAGTCTGCATTGTACTACCATAACAGAATATCTGAAACTAGGTAATTTATAAAATACAGAAAAATATGTTCTCACAATTCTGGAGGCTGGAAGCAAGATCAAGGTGCCAGGATTTGGTGTCAGGTGAAGGCCTTCCTGCTGTGTCCTCGTGTGGCAGAAGGGCAATTCAGCCAAATGCCATGTAAAGCCATTAATGAGGAAGAAGCCCTCCTGGTTTAATCACCTCTTAAGGGACATACCTCTTAATGCGATCACACTGGCAACAGTTGAATTTTGGAGGGGATACATTCCAACCATAGCAATGGATATAAAAGAAAATCTACAACAAATGCTCCAAATCATTTGAAATTATTTTCCAACATTACCATGCTATGGCCCTACAGTAGTCTGAACTTTAGAGAAACAGCCCTTCCAATCTCATATGGAGCACAAAGACCCCTATGAAAAGCTGCTGCTTCCTGAATGTGACCAGACTTCCTCGGCTGGCATGCTTCTAGATTCCACAGGCTGAGCACACGGTAGAGCTGTCGGGGCTAGATAGAGTCCCACTTTTCAACTCATAGGAAATATGAAATGGAGTGAAATGGAATGAAAGAGGCAAGACTATAAGAAGAAGAAAAAAAACTAGTGGTTTTCAAAGTTCTAGGAGACATATATCCACAGAGTGAAAAAAAAATAAACAGACATATTCCTTCCTTTCACTGGTATTACTAAGTTGAAAGAGAAATGAAACAGCAAAGGCAGATATTTAATATGAGAATGTAGATAAACTAAGAAATAGAAACAGATACATAGGAGGGAAATGCAGGAAAAAAAAAAGACAGGAAAAGGAGAGTAAAGCTTAATTATCAACGCCTTCCTTGTGTGTATATATACCTATTTGTACAGATGCCCTTGTAGCAAAATACCATGTTTTATCAATTCTAAGGTGAATAGCTATTCACATGTTAATCGGAGCCCAGCAGGTTGAGGCTGCAGTGGCCAGAAGCGAGTCACTGCACTCCAGTCTGGGCGACAGAGTGAGACTCCAACTCAAAAAAAGAAAAAAAAATTAGTCTGTTACGTCAGAAAGTGCCTCACAATTTCTATTGTTAGAATTGATGAAGTTGGTATTTTTATTCTGTTCTTGGAATCTCATTTCCAAATACAACAATCCAGCTGATTTTTTTTTTAACTTTGGCTTCCTAAAGCTCAGACCACTGTTTACCTTAAAGCTATTTAATTGATTATGGATCATTTTTAAAAAAGGAAATTACACTCACTCAAATTCATCCAATTTAAAAAGAAAATTACACTCATTCAAATTCATGCTTTTCCCCCTAGCACATAGTATGCTAACAAGGAATAATATTAAAAATTCAAATAAGCAAAGACGTCCAGTCCCATATTCTAGAATCCTTAGTATTCAGGACAATGAGAATGCTCCCTGTTGGGCTTAATAGTCAACACTACACTTCAGCTGAAGTCCACTCCTCCTGAATCACAGCTGCTATGGACTGAATAGGAAGCATTATGATTCAGGACTTTTCCTTCAAGGATCCTAGTACAAACATTATTTTCCTATGGCAGACAAAGCATTTCAAGATACCAACTGTTTCCGTAATACCAGTAAGAAACTTAGTTACATACCTTAACCCTATGATAAGGGGAAACATTTATCTTTAATTCAATGCAAATTTTTTATGTTTCTCAATATAATCAACTATGTAGAAATTTCACCTACAATTCCCTATTCCTTTTGTTATTTTACATATCAAGCATCTGTGTTGTGAGTGTCTTTCTCTCTCTCTCTCTCTTTTCCCTCTCCCCCTTTAAGTGCAATAATATGAGAGTTCTCAGTTTTTCTTGGTCAAAATCCTAGAATCACATCCTCATCCCTTGTTTCGTCTCACTTTTGCTTCCTTCTCTGGACCTTTTCCATTTTTACTCTGCTTTCTGAAATTATTTTAGCAGCACCAAGTGAAACATTCAAGTCAAGGACAGACTGATTTATATATCCTCCCAAGATTATAATTTTTTTCTAAATCATTCTAAATTGCATTTTAATGTGTGTGGGCATGTGTGTCTATATTTTAACACTGCTGCCCTCTGAGCAGACGCCATAATGGAGCTACATGCTAATAGTACCTAAATCTTTTTTCTTGAAAAGAACTGCTAATTGCAAAGTCATCTATTCTCAAGAGCTCTTAAGATTATTCCTTCCAATACATATTCCTTTAGCTTTGGCCCCTCTTTAGGAAGACATGGTTAATCTCCCAACAGGCAAGGAGTATGACTTTAGAGAGTCAGAGTTAAACTTTGTCACGGGTCTTATTCGGAGGAAAAGTACAAAGCTAGATTCCCTTTGAAGACAGAGACCCAAGGGCACAATGGTCTGTCTCTGGATCTTACTGTATCACACTGGTCAACATGGTAGTAAAATATTATATTATGTCTACAGGACATCAGTTAACATTCTCCAGATAGTTCAACGTTAATGGCAGGGGACTCCTTAATGGAATTCTAGGTGGAACTAAGAATTTGGGGGGCCCACTAAAGTTAACCTAACTGACTTTCAGTAAATTGAAGTTTGTTGTGATTATGAAGAAAAACTTTATTTTTCACTAAAAGATTTGATCTTTCTTTAGAAAATCATCCCTCAGCAAAGTAACACTAAACAAGTATGACTGTACACACTTAGACCTTCTACTTCATTTTCAAATCTATAACCTCTCCTTGTGGCTAAATCCAATGAATACTTTTCAGGACTTAACTGAATGTGTGCAGAATCTGATACTCGTGATCTCTCTACTCCCTTCCCAAAACGTGTCTTTCCCTTCGCTTCTAGACATCATATGAGCTTCTTGACTTTTCCCACCTCTCAAGGCATTCCCTGGGGACACCTCTTGCAATGCTGTCACTCCCCAGTTATCTGGATCGCTTATTTTCTCTCTCTGAAAAATGTTCTTTTCTACATTATGGCTTCACCCACTACCTATATACCATATCCCTTTCTTGGATGTCTTAAAGTAGCAGTCCCCAACATTTTTGGCATCAGGGCCAGTTTCACCGAAGATAATTTTTTCATGGATGGGGGGTAGGGGAGGAATGGTTTCAGGATGATTCAAACACATAACATTTGTTGTGTACCTTATTTCTATGATTATTATAATGTGATATATAATGAAATAATTATACAACCCACCATAAAAAAAGAGGCATGGGCAAAAGTGGTAAATAAAATAATGGGTGGGTCACACACAGACTGAAACAAGGGTCAGGTTCTGACTTAAAGCCTGCTACCAGATGCAGCTGTACAATTGAAGTACATCAGTAAGTTCGGGATAGTTGCTGACAACTTACATTTTTATTGGAGCATGCACTTTGAGAACCACTGTTTCACATCTATGTGCATTTGTCTCTTTGTGTAATTTATATCAGCACTCTTAACACCAGGATGCTAAGGTCTGAAGGTGAGAGTAAAGCACATTGCAGGCCAGTCCTGCCCAGTGCAACATGATGGGAGCCATACTTGTAGGAGTAAACTAAAGTACAGCAACTCACTTGCCACTCACTGGTAGGGTTTTTATATAAGTCGGCAAGCAACTGATTCATTATGGTCTCTGCACAGTCACACCTCACTGCTAATGTTAATCTGCATTTGCAGCCACTTCCCAGCACTAGCATCACTGCCTCAGATCCACCTCAGATCATTAGGCATTAGATTCTCATAAGGAGTGTGCAACCTAGATCCCCCACATATGCAGTTTGCAATAGGGTTCCTGCTCCTATGAGAATCTAATGCTGCTGCTGATCTGATAGGAGGCAGAGCTCAGGCAGTAATGCGAGTGATAGGGAGTGGTTATAAATACAGATGAAGCTTTGCTTATTCACCCACCACTCACTTTCTGCTGTGTGTTCCTGTTCTTAACAGTCCAAGGGGTTTAGGAGCCCCTGTCTTAAAGGCCATCTCAAACTCTCAGTCACTCTGAGTAAAAGGTCCCAGGGATTGTCTTCTCCCATCCTCTTCACTCTACTGTTCACTGTCCATACTCTTTTCTTGGGTATCTCATCTGTTTTACCACTCAGCTCTTTCTTTGATATCAACAATTCCTAAGTCTGTACATCATCTCTGAGGCTCTTGTTATAAGTTTTCAACTATCTGAAAGAAATAATGCTCCAACTGAGGATACAAAGGATAACACACAGAAAGGTAGAAATCTTCTGTAATACTTCTAAAGTCTTCCTGACAAGGACTCACATAGAAAGAGGGTCTCAAAGGAATTGCAATGTTGAAAAGGGCAGGAGCCACAAGGGGGCAGGAGTTAAGCACCCAGCACTGACATAAGACACAACTGACTGGATCCCAAACTCTACCCTTACTACCTTGCAACCCAGGCAAAGGTTTCTTAATCTCCCTATCATCTAACATGGGAGAGTAGAATAACAACAGCAGTTACTATACTATGGGATCAACTGTTCTATGCACTGCTATTTTTTCCAATATGCCTACAAAAGTTCTAGAGTTTCCTAAATCTTAATCACAAAGCAAAACCCAAAACAATTCTCTAACTATTGTCTTTAAATCCCTTCTTGCTTTTCCCATAAAACTTCTATAAAGATCACCTATGGTCTACATTCATACTTGGTTCCTCTCTAGTTTCATCTCACCATTCTATGGAAACCCTTCCCTTGGATTAAAAATGACCTAACTGGCAATTACAGTTATTTCTTGTTCACGTGTCTTGTTTGTAATGCTGGGGCAAATCTAAAAAGAAATGAAGGCTTTCTACAAGGCGGGAGCCTCAAGGCAAACTAGTTGGATAGGCTAAGGGGTTTATCTCTGGAGGAACCGGAAACAGCATAATGGAAGGGATGAAAGAGGAATAGTGTTGGAGAAAGGAAGTCAAAGATCAACAGCCAAGGAGGATATTGCAAGACTCAAGCAGTAAATATACCTAGCCAAGGAAAACATTAGATACCAAAATTATCAAGAACAAGTCAAGATCCAGAATTTAAGCCAGATAAAAGCCAGAAGGAACCATGGGCATCAGAGTCCACTTTTATAAGGTATAGTTAGTTGACAGTAGGGTGAGTAGTACTCATCCTACTCAAATTTTCCATAGGTGTGTCAGTATTAATCTCCTCTTCCTCCAAATCTTGGAAACAATCTCTCCTGTTCCAAATCCAAGGACAACACTCCTTCCCAGTTCTCAAGACTCTTGATCCTTCTTAGTTCTCAGGCGGGTACCAACTCTCCTACTTGCACTGTAGTCCATCACTCAGCTTGGGCTGTCTTGTCTTCCTACTCAACTTGGGCTATGGTGACACGGTGGCAACAATCACTAGCTCATCTGATCATGAATTTATTTTTTCTTCTTGGACTTGAAGCTAAAATGCACTTCCCAGCTTCCCCAACAGTTAAGGTAACTGCACATGACCAGTTCTAGCCAATAGAAAGCAAGCGTAAATGGAGTTCACTAGAAGCAACCCCTAGAAAATTCCCCTTGAGATCCTTCACACTCTTCCCCTTCCTGCTGGCTACATGCCCCCACTTAGGGAAACCTTGAAAAAAAGGCACTGAAGATGGAAACGTTTCTTTCAACTCTCAACTCCTGAATGTCTGAACAGAGAAAAGCCTTCATTATACATCAGAAACGTGTTGGATTTTATGTGACTATAAAATAAATTTTGTGGATATAAAATAAAATATGTGAATATAAAATATATTTCAATTGAATTTTTTCTTTGTCTTAACAGTTTTAGGGGATGCAAATGGTCTTTGCTCTAGGTTTTAACTGTACCCACCACCCCCACCCCCATTGTATCCAATAAGTGATTTTCGATCCCTCCACCTCTACCCCTTTGAGTCCCCAAATTACTGAAATTTTGAGGTTTACCTGTTATAGCAGCCACTATCTTTATTGTTAAGTCCCAGATCTAGACATTAATAGTCCAAAATGCATTCTTAACATTAGATTCAAATTTCTAACATCTTCCCTCTCCTCCACCAAATTAACTTCTAATATTTTTCAAGGTTTATTCCCAAAACCTCCTGGTCCAGGTTGAGTTTCTCCCATGTATGTTTCCAGAGCATCTTACTTATCACAGTTATTACTGTCTATACAATCACCTGTCTTCCCAACTCTATGGTGAACATTCTGATGGGCAATGCCTGTTTTAATTTTAGTATCCTCTGTGTCCAGTTAGTATTCAGGTATAGTTTTTTACAAGAACAAATAGATGAATGAATAAATAATTAGCATTGGTCATATAAAAAATATGAAGGCCCAGAGATGATGTGGTCAAGTTCATAAAATATGAAAGGTATCGGAAGGAGAGGTTAAATGGAGAACTTTTAAAACGAATCCCTAGAAACATAGAAATCAGGAGAAACTGTGAAATGTTGAAAGAAGGATTTTTAAAGATTTAAGGATAAACAACAACAACAAAAAAGGCTTTACTGAGAAGTTAGTAAACTTGAGTGTTAACTTCAAGAAATGATGGCAGATAAAAAAAGTTTATAAAAAGTTACTAAAGAAAATTTGGTTTGCTAAGAATATAGCCCAAGTCTCTTGAAGTTGATCATGAAGGAACAATATAGCTTTCTAGAACATATCCCCTGGACAGATCCCTGAATGACAAGAGACATTTAAAGCACCTCTTTTGTAATTTGTAGTAAAACTCTAAATCATTGTTCAACCCTCCCCATTTAACCTGAGGATACTCGCCAGCAGTGCTTGCAGTTGCAGTGATTACCCTGGGATTTTAAAGAGAGAAACAGAGAGAGAGCAAGAGAGAGAGAGAAATACAAAATATAGTAATTCTCTCTTTTTAAAATAATTCTCACTAGGATTAGAGACAAGTTCTGTTTAGAAATAACTCCAAGAACAGTTGTTGTATTTTATTTTCACATTGAAAACCAGTCAGATTTGCTTCAGCCTCAAAGAGCGTGTTTATGCAAAACTAAATGAATGCGGTGGCCAGCTGCATTTTTATATTCTAAATGAGTAAAGGGTTAAATACATTACAGTGATGCATCATATTCCACCAGCTAACAACCCGGTGACAATTCATTCAGGGGCTCCCACACACTGTGTAATAGCATTTACAGCACCAGTGCAGAGCCCATGGTAGGAGGTGAGTGACCAACAGTGGAGCTAGAGAGCATTCCAGAACTTTCCAGGCCTTTCTTCTACCGTCCTCACTCCTCCACACACAGAATTTTTCTGTACATTCCAAGAAAAAATGCAAAGCCCATGTGTGACTTACAGAAATAACCAGCATTCCTACCTTACTCTTACTGCCAGCCCTTTCCCTTCTCCACACCTGGGAAAATCCACATAAAGGAAAAACTAGACTAATAAAAAGTTTGCCTCTTTCAGTGACTTTTATTTACTGTCTAAAAGCTAATTTTTTTTTTTTTTGAGTCGGGGTCCCACTCCATTGCCTAGACTGGAGTGCAGTGGCACGCTCATGGCCACCACAGCCTCGACCTGCTGGGCTCTGGCGATCCTTCCGCTTCAGCCTACCAAGTAGCTGGAACTATAGGCACACTCTACCACGCCCGATTAACTTTTGATTTATTGCAGAGATGAGGTCTCACTAAGTTGCCTGGGTGGATCTCAAACCTGCAGGCTCAAGCAATCCACTCGCCTTGGCCTCCCAAAGTACTGGGATTATAGGCTGAGGCACCGAGCCTAGCTAAAAGCTAACTTTTAAAACACAGAGCATAAATGAGCATTGGGGTTTGTACATACTTGACCTTTCAATTTACTTTCACTGGCTTGAGACATTTAGCTTTCTTAGAAAAGGAATGACCGATCTGAGGGGAGCTAAAGCTTAAAACAGACACTTTGCTTCCACAGAAACAACAGTTAACCTTTAACTCAGAACTTCGCTCTGAAAGATTCAAAGTAGCGCACTCACCTGTAGCTGAGATATAGTTAAAGGGTATCGGAATAAAATCCAGGTAACACCTTCACTGCAAGGTGGTATCGTAAGGGAGCCTTCATATACCCAGTAATCCCGGAGCAGAGGATCTGTGCAACCACGTGGACATGTCATAGAAAAGGCAAGTTAATTTATAATAATCCTGAAGATGCCAACAGCCCTTGTCAAAATTACAGACGGTCCCAATAACACTTATAAGATGGATGTCATTTTTAAACCAAAGCTTCACATATGACATGTGTATTCTTTTTGTGTGTGTATGTGAGTGGGGGATCTTACTCTGTCTCCCAGACTGGAGTGCCATGGCATGATAATAGTTTACTGCAACCTTGAACTCATGGGCTCAAGCGATCCTTCTGCCTCAACCTTCTGAGTAGGTGGGACTACAGGTGTGCACCACCACACCTAGCTAATATTTTTCATTTTCTGTAGAGACAGGATCTCACTATGTTGCCTAAACAGGTCTTGAACTCCTGGACTCAAGTAATCCTCCTGCCTCGGCCACCCAAAATACCCAGTCCACTTATGTGTTCTTAAACTAATCATCGTGGAGAAAATAATCAATACAAACATGATGAATTCTCTTTCAGTTATTTACAGTGATTTCCATCAATGGATTACTGTACCTATTTGTCAAGTTTAATCACTTATAAGTGTATCCATTTTTTTTCTTTATTAAATGATTTACCAAATTCATACCTAATATTTATCAAATGCTTACAACATGCCAGACATTGATCTAAGCATTTTACATTAATTCATTTAACCTTCACAACATATGGGAAAACTGAATAACAAATGATCAGTAATTTGTCCAAGGTCCCTCGGCTAATTATAACTGGAAGAGCCAGAATTCAAACCCATGCATTCTGGCCCAGAGCCTGTATTTTTAACCATTCAGTTCTAGCTACCTTTACACTATTTCTTCAACAGTAAAATATTAAAATAGTATTATGATAGGATAAAATAAATCATTCTTATGAAATCATTTAGCTCTAAATTAGAGAAATTTATGATTAAATGTGATAGGTATATATTTAACATATGACAGAAACTAGGTTGTTATAGAACAATTAAGTGTAGAAAGTAAAATATACAATATAGCAACCTATTTGGTTTTGTTTGAAACACTAAGAAACAGCATAGATTTTAGGCAGAGAAATGTAAAAACTAAAATTTCACATAAAACAACTTTTAACTCCAAATTATATCTTGATTACTTAAAACAATTCAAATAACATCTAGATAATAGTATTACTACAAAGAGGTAAACTTATAAAATTAGATATAGTTTACTTCCCCCTAGAGATTGATAAGAACCTTGCTGATCAATCTTAGAAGTATATCAAGGTTATTTTATTATACTGGTGTTTTACACAGAAGAAGCCAATTTTTAAAATCACAATAATAAGAAAGTTCTTCATGGATTGATGGAACTATTAGCAAAGAGTTTTTTTATTATTTCAAAAAGTTTACTTCCATAGTTAGAGTAATCTGGAAATGGTACCTGCTACAAAGACTATTTTGCAAAGACTAAATTGCAAAGAAATGCAAAGAAACTATATTAACTAATATATATACATATATATGTGTGTGTGTATATATATATATATATATATATATATATATATTCTGAGGAAAACAACATGGTTATAGCCACAGTTAAAATACAATGTATGTAATCACATTACTCACCTGGTAATAAAGTATTAGGATTAAAGCAGGGTATTGTTTTGGACTTCCCCTGAAGAAAGAAAAATATTTACTCATTGTTAATGTACATTTTCTCAATTTTAGAATAAAACATTCATTAGGACAAAAAATTCAGAACGTTTTCTGAATGGCCATATCAGGTCCCACAGGCTTGTGGATGTCTCCTCTGTCCTCTCACTGGAGCAACACTGGCTGGTTCCAACAAGATACTCTGCCCTGATTCTATGACTATTTTCTTTGCCACCAAAGTTCAATTTTCCCCTAAAAGTTCTGGCATGGAAGAACTTCAGCTGGTGTCCATCTGCTCCAGATCCGTTGCTTTTTCTGCTCCCAGGACATTCATACCAGAGACCTGGGCTGAATGTGTTGAGGTAAAACACCCCAACCCTGGCTGGGGGATTTTCAAAACAACTTTCCTCCTACTTGCTTTCAGCTTAGCTCCTAACCTTCCTGGAGTCAGAACCTGGTTCCCAGTATCTCATATGGTCCCATTTGGATTTAGTAATTCAGCGCTGCTCTAGATGCTCTCCTCATCAGGAAAGCAAGATCTGAAACAGATGAAAATACTCTATTTCAATTAACTTTTATCAAAGCTAGATTTAAATTTAAAGGGAAATATCTGTGCTCTTATTCAACAATTCACAGACAAGATTATTATTTTAAATCATGTCATTTAAATTTCTTAGAGTTTAGAGGCAGGCAGACCTGTCATGCGAATCAGATTTTTCTTAAAAGATTACCTCTGTTAATACAGATGCAACCAGAAAAGTTATTGCCTAACCTCTAAGTATCTTCCTTCCCTCCTGAGACTATTTTACACATTATTTTACACTACTTGCCTGAATTCCAAAATGACTGATGTCCTAAGTCGATGAAGA
This sequence comes from Carlito syrichta, assembly GCF_000164805.1. Taxonomy (NCBI): domain Eukaryota; kingdom Metazoa; phylum Chordata; class Mammalia; order Primates; family Tarsiidae; genus Carlito; species Carlito syrichta. The sequence continues at coordinate 182,811 of NW_007253837.1, read as the reverse complement.
AATAAAGGAAATGTTCTTAGCCCATTTCCATTGGAAAAATGTGAGTTTAAACGTGTCCTAACCCCCTTTAGATCACCAGATTTTGTCTAGGTTGGGTTTTCTTTGGAAGCTGGGATTATTCTGAGCCTGCTTGAGAGATTGTCAGTGCAGGTTCTACTTGGTTCAAGATGTCCTGGGCTGTGCTAGTGTAGAGCTAATTAGACTGATTTCCAAACTGATTTTTCTTAGAACTGGCTGTGGGTCTCTGGATCCCTTGCAGTGAAGCAAGGGAGCAAAAAATGTGGGGAGAAGAAAAAGTAGCTGCTCTGGAACAAATGGACACCAGCTGTAGTTCCACGCTTTGCATCTCCAGCAGCTGTTCAGGACTAAACTACTCCCCAACCTGAGACTACTTGGATTCAACTGACTCTGTGAGCCTAGAAAGTATTGACAACAGAGCTTGGCTTCTTAGCAATGCTGGGTCATAACACTGCAGTGTCATATTGATCTAAATTATCTTCTCTGGGATACTGTCATACGGTATATATGTATTTATTTTTTTAAATGCATTTAACATAAATACTTTGGAGTATGGTTCCCTAAATTTTTGTTTCATTTATACAACCTTCCTGTAACAAGGGCGTAAAACGGTTAACGCAGCAGGCCTAGGTTGCTCAAACCCTGCATATCCCATATAAAAGCCTTTGTTCAGAACTAACTCTAGGATCCAGGGATATCATTTCTGAGCTTGGAAAAGTCTACCTGGTAAGAGTGTTCTGTATGCCTGAGGTCTTGGGACATACCATACCAGTTTGAGCAGATGAGTTTATCCTGACAATGTGATCTTATGGTGAAAACCTGATTTTGTGGGGGTTGGGAGCTGGAGTAGCAAGGTAGGGGTTGCTGCTGGAGTCTGGGTAGCTGAGGTCAGTTAGGTTACAGGTACTTTGTGCTTGCATGGCTGACCCCTAATAAATCCCTGGACACCAAGGCTAGGATGAGTTTCCCTGGCTGACGACATTTCACACGTGTGGTAATACATCACTGCTGGGAGAATGCAGAACAGCTCCGTGTGATTCCATTGGGAGGAGACACCTCAAAGCTTATGCCTGGTTTTCCCTGGTCCTTCACTCCACGCATCTCCACTGATTTTGATATGTATCTTTCCACTGTGATAAACCATAAGCATAAGGATAGCAGCTTTCTGAGGGCTATGAGTCCTTCTACGCAATCAGTACTTTTATTTTAAATGACTTACCTTATACTGAATATCCTGGAGGATTTCAGTCACAGCCTTCAGGCCGACATGTTCTTTTCCTATCTGAAATATATAAAGCATAAACCACAACAATATTTTTTAAAGCTTAGCTTTCACTCAAAATAACCAACAGAACCAAGGCCCCAGTCTATCTGAATGTCCCTTCTTGGAGAATAATTGAATGACCTTTTTATGAATAACTAGGTCAACGCCTACTAAAGATGATTAAAGTTTTAACAGAAGCTAGTACAATAAAGTATTAGATATGTAATGTCCAAGATTCCATTCTCAATTCTTCTTGCTGTGTATATGTATCACTGACTGTGCTGTATATCACATATCAAATCATAAAATACTAGTATATAAAAATGTCAAGGATGCTTTTGAATTAAAACTATTCAATACGTGTCCAAACCCTTCCATTTTTATCTTTAGCATTTGGAGATCACTGTTTTAAAGATTTTATTATCAATGTTGGAAAAAACAGTATTAACTCAGAAAAGTAGATATGTGATTTTGTGTGCTAAAGTCACCAAAGTCAGGGCATTTCTTGACTACCATTGGACATAATTCTATAACCACATTTCTATTCTTAAACCAATAAAAAATATGCTTTTCATAGCTGCCTATTTTAATACCTTACACATCACTGTAAGTTTTTAGAGTATAGATTTCTCCGAAGACATCTGAGACTTAAAACAATTCTAATGTTTGGTATTCTTGACTTCAACTTTAAAAATTATAACTGCAATCTAACCAACTTTCAGTGGTCCCTGATAATGAAGAATAATGGCAGAGATATTTTATAAACTCATATAAATAATCAATGTTACCATTAGCTCTTTATTTTCTACACAAACACTTGGAGAATGACCTAAATAAGCTGGAATAGCTGTCAACATGTTCACATACTCTGTTTCTCTTGATATTAACCAACTGTGAAATATACTGGGTGAAAGGGCAGGGAAAAAAAAAAAAAAGGAGAGACAAGAAACACTTAGCCAAAGATAGGCCAATCAGTTCAAAACAGTCAAGACTTTAACTATCTTCCAAGTGTTTGCAATTCCTGCAATAGGCTCTAAAGACAGAAAATTAATTCCCTGAAGTTAAAACAAAACAAAATCTACATATGTATTTTGAGTGCAGAAGCCTGAATTTTTAGGCATTAGTGGATCTTCAGGAGTAATGTATCTCTGTCTTATTATTTTGACCATGATATATAAGGGGGGACCCAAAAACACCAGAATTTATTTAATTTAAAATTGTGTATTTATTCTTACATGTCTAAGCTTCAGCCACTTTCAAAGTACTCTTTGTTTAATGCAAAACACCTATCCAGATGCTTTTTCCACTGCTCAAACAGTTTTAAACTCATCAATTTTGATGCCTTTTAGTGCTTCAGCCATTTCTCATTTCACCTCTTCCACATCAGAAGATGTTTCCCTTGGAGGACTTTTTTCATTAGGGGAAACAAACAAAAAAATCACTCGAGGAGAGTTTAGGTGAATAGAGAGGGTGGGGCACAGGGGACATGCCATTTTTGCTCAAAAACTGCTGAACACTCAGCTCTGTGTGGGCAGGTGTACTTATAAATCGCCCATCATGAAATGGGCAAACGCACTGAAAGAACCTCCAAAAACCAATTCATTGAAGGAGAACACAGCTTCTTACAACAATGCTAGCTGCTACATGGATTCTGATGGGTTCCTAGAACACTAACCTAGTGAAGGAAGCCTGTACTTCAAGGGGCCCACCCTCCAAAAAATAATTCTGGGGGTTTTTTGGGTCATCCCTTGTAGATGATGCAGCATTTGAATGCCTACGCCTGCAGGTACCTCCTGTCTCATGCACCGCCTGTCGTATTACAAACTCTTTGAAGAATTTACATCTGATCACTGCAGGACCACAAAATGCAGTGGGTCAGGAGCAAGCTCACTTTGCTTGAACTGCCTGGGTTCTGATCCTGACTCTGCCACTTCTCAGCTGCGTGACCTTAAGCAAGTTTATTTAATCCCAAAGGACTTAAAGCAAGTCCTTCTACTTCCTCATCTATTTAGTGAGGAGTATAAAAATGATAGGATCGAAGACAAGATTAAGTCAAAGAACTTAGAACAGGGCTTGTGTCATCATTATTCAATTAATATCACCCATTCTTATTCTTAATCTGAATGACCTACAGCATCTAAGGCAGTTTTTACATTGCAGTCGAGCGCTTAAAAACTATTACTGCTCCTTCTGTCTATAAGGACTCTTTACTTTATGAACAAAACTTTATATCCTGCAACAAACTTCAGCTATTACTCCATCTCTTTCCTTCCTTGGCAAATTTTTGTATAAAGAGGTTATAACCAACCAACAGCAAGAATCAATAATTATCACCACACCCCCAACTGCTAAAATCTTGCAACAATTTGGGTAACACAATCTGGTGCCAAGAGTCTGCCAGGAACTGTGAGACCAATTAATTTCTTATTTCTTACATTTGCCATCCTTCACCATCACTGAAAATAAAAACCACTCTAGTCAATTCTCTCCTGGAATTTCAGACCTGTAACTACCGGTGTCTTTGCACTTCTAACTCAATCTCCCCTTATTTTTCACTGCACTCTCTAGAATAGGATCGTGCCATGTCTTTGACAAGCTCTCCTATCACCTCCTGGTCTACCTGAACCCCTCTAGTCTGCACAAGGCCACAGCTCACTCAAGGTCTTCTGAATGGATACTGCGCCCTCAAGACAGACTGGAAGCTGCAGTCAGTCCTTTCCTGTTCCCTTTGGTTTGGAACTCTCTGACTCACACACACAAGCTACCCTTCTGAGTGGACTGTCCTCCTCTGATGCCGCCATATCTTCTTTGTCACTTATTAGCCCACCAAACGCACCGCCCTGGACATCTCCTCCTGTTGCCCCCCTGGACAACTTTGGTATCCAGGGAGTGACCCATCTTCTCCCAGCCTAAGTCTCTTCACCTGTCAGTCTGTGGCCTTCTGCTCCATTCCACCACAGCAAACCAACCCTGAGAACATGCATCAGCCTTCATTCTGAACACTTCATCTCCAGAAGACTGCCCTCTCTGATCAAATGCCCTCACCCATCCCGTTTTCCCGCTCTTTTCTCTCTCCCCTGTACTAATTACCAGGAGTCAGGGCTCTCAGGCACTCAAGGCTGCCCCTCCTACTGCCTGCTAGATGAAAGAACATCTCTTCGACCGCTCTCAATTTCTTAATTCCTTGATCCACCTCAGTCAGAGTTCTGCAATGGACGGACACAACAATTGACTAGAAGTGTCTACTCCTTTCCTGGATAAAGAACAACCCACCGCTGGGCTCGATGGCTCAGCCTGTAATCCCTCACCTTTGGGAGGCTGAGGTGAGTGGATTGCCTGACCCCGCGGGTTCGAGACCCGCCTGGACAGCAAGACCTCATCTCTACAATAAATCAAAAAATCAGCCGGGCGTGGTAGCACACGCCTGTAATTCCGGCTACTCGGAAGGCTGAGGTGGAAGGATCGCCGGGAGCCCAACAGGTCGAGGCTGCAGTGGCCGGGAGCGGCCACTGCACTCCAGTCTGGGCGACAGAGTGAGACTCCAACTCAAAACAAAACAAAACAAACAAACAAACAAACAAACAAAAAGAACAACCCACCATATGTTGTCCTGTACAATCTGGATGCCCATTCTCAAGGGGGTATCTTTCACTGACTGCCAAGTCTGTTATCATCCCCTTCTGGGCTATTTTAACACTTAATCCCACGCCTGCATTTTGCTTGCTCTATAAATAATTATGCTTTGCATGTCTCTGAGATAATAAAGGTCATCAGGCATGAACTCCCCTAATTTCCTGCCTTTCTTTTTCTACAGATCAGCCCTATTTGTGCCCAACCTTTCCTTCTGACCCTCTATTTCAGAGAAAGGGTGGGTTCCCTCCCATCTAAGGTTAGCTCTCTATCCTACATTCTCCTGCTTCCTCCAGGACTCTTCTACCTCAGTGATACTCTCTCTTTCCAGTATTTTGAATCTAGGAAGCTACACAAGTTATTCGTGCTCAAAGCGAAAACACAGGCAGCTCTCAGATCTCAAAATCACTCCGTGGACATCAACACTAGTTATTGCCCCATCTGTCCTTCCGTCAAGTCGCTTGGAAGGGAAGTCTACACATACTGCCTCCTACTTCCTCTCTTCCCACTTTCCCTCCTCTGGACTGAGTGCCAGACCCCCGGTGGATTTCAGTTGCTCCTCTTGATCATCCCTTCCTGCCTCCATGAAATTTGACTTTCAGTTCCTGCCATGTGACTGTCTCTAGAGAAAGGCACAAAATGTTCACACAGATAACCTAAATGTTTCCCTCACAGAAACTGCGGATAGTTAGAGCAAGTGTGCTTGTTCTACAGGCTTGCCCTTGCCTGCAAGAAGGCAGCCTGCTCCTGGAAATACTGAGGTTAGTTCTAAGAGGCTGGTTTTCAGTCCAGGGCCCCAAGAGTCCGGGTTACCTGCTACATGTTAAGAATCATAAGCAAAAATATGAAGTTGTCACATCTAATCCTAGCCACAAATGTTTATTGAGTACCAGCTCCAATGATGAAACTACTAATAACATGTTCTCTTCCCTTTTATATATGACATATTCTTATTTTTATTATTTTTGATTATTATTTTTAATAATGAGATACTGCCTCAATTTCCCAGATTTGGATGTTTTATTACTTCTCCAAGTTATAAGAGTTATTTAAGAAATATTACTTAATATACTAAATATTATCAAAATGTATTTGTATAATTATGTTTTTCATCCATATTTTGTGATTCCTTTCCATTACATAATGCAGTTATAAACTAGTAGGAACATAGGGCCCTGCCTGTGAAAAGGCCATGAAATACACAGTGAGAAAAGTGTTTATTTAAAAATTTGCTTTTAAATATTCTATGATATGTGTCATACTTTCAGGATGCTGATTGTAAGATATTAAGAGGCTAAAACTGGACAGCTTTCAACCCTCAGTAAAGAAATATCTTACTGATAGGTATAATAAAAATTGTTGCAACTAATAATATTCCTCATATCTATGCCACACAAAAATGTTTAAAACAGCCCACTGCCTTTATTTTTCTTTGGAAAACTAAGTTACTGAAGACAACTGTGCTAACATTACAGATCTAATCCCAAGTTACCCAAAAGGCAGCCTGGAACCCGGCAGGGTTGAAGCTCTGGTTTCTGGTCCCTACTGGTAGCATTAAATTGCTGAGTGATAAATCGCTGTGACAATTTCTTGACCTCTCTGGGCCTTAGTTTCTATTGTATAAGATGGTAGCAGAAAGGCAACCCCTTTGGGTCTCCTCCCACTGTGGAAACTTTGCTGTTCTCTCAATAAAAAAAAAAAGATGATAGCGAGAGAGGGGCAGCTAAAATTTCCAGGATCTCTTTTACCTCTAAATCATTTCTCAAATCAAGTAGATGATAAGACAAAATTTTAAAGATTTACCCTAGAAACTAGTTAAGTTTTTGCCTTTGACAGTATGTGGCCTACTTTCTAATATTTTCATATTTTTGACTACATGTATATAATATTCTTTGCCTATGACAGTGCTCCAATCTAAACTTTACATTGACTATATCTGCCAAGGTCTTTGCCAAACCTATTTTATCAGTGTTTTCTATATGGCACTTCAAATCATCTCGGAGTAAAAAATATTAGCAACAAAGAGTTTAGTAACCTGATACATGATTATATTATTGATTCTTCTTAGATCTTTCAGTAAGCCAAGGTCTAAAAACATTTTCTGAAATTATTTTTCATAAATAAAATGAACCCTGCCTTCGGGTAATATTTTCTAACTCATTTCTCCAAATTTCTCCTGGATGCCACTCTTAAGAATATTTCTAATAAGTAAAGGAACTATTTTCTACCAATGGCTATGAACTATAGATAAAGATCGCGTCTTCTAGTTTTAAATTAGCAGTGTTCTCTGTATATGTGTTTGTTTTCACCTCTAGGTAATAACACTGAGAGAGAATAGAAAATAGTTTACAAAACTATTTAGAAATAAGCATCTCTAACAACAACGACCATCAGAGCAGACCATTTACCTGAACAAACAAAGCAATAATGGCGATTCCATGCGGCTTCCCCACAGCCTCGTCGATACTGCCAAACAGAGTGGAGTTCCAATGGATCAGGTGGAGCTGGATGGGTAGCAACAGAGAGACCGCACCATTTAGCTTACTATTCAGAAAAGCAGAGACATGTCAACTTCTTCACTATATCTAAAGTTACAAGTAGACACAAATGGCCTACTGGCTTAATATAAGTTCTCTCCACGAATTCCATTCTTCTTGATTCTGAAGAGAAGCAGTGCTCAGTGGTTCACTGCCTCTTGAGTTCAGTGTTAGTCCTGGCCAGAAAGAACACAATTGTGGGGCTCATAGATTTCTCATGGATTTAATTATCTTTCCTTAAATGCCACCCCCTCTTCATCTCAATAAAAACAAAACACTAGGTCTGGGCACAAACACTAGAACTCATTCAAAGGCTGAATACCTACATAATCATATACTGCATCATCCAGTATTTCCATCAAGAAATAAACAAATCCAGTCTCTAGGTCTGGTAAATTACTTCAACTTTCTAAGAATATCCACAGATAGCATCCTATAAAGAATGCTGCATTTTTTAAAAGGCATGGTAAAATAATGAATGCTGATGTAAATCTCTAAAAGAAGGCTATTTCCTGCACTGAAGATAAAATTTTATCTGTGAAGAAATGACAAACAATGCTCAAAGGACTCCCTCACTCCTAGCCTCATAAAGCTTTGCAGCTTTCAAGTTTATCTAGAATATGCACTTGCTCCTACAGCACTGATAAAACACTTGCACAAGGCAAATTCAATTTCCTAGTTAAAAATCAAATGGCCACTGAGGTTCTTAGTATAATAGTAGCCAGGTAAACCTTCTGCCCAGAATATTGTCATTAACAATATAGCTTTTAATCCAGCTATAATTACTTACCATCTTATAACACTGCCTCATTTAGAACTCAGTTATACCCAAACAGACATAACTAAAATTCAACCACTATTTATTTTAACACCTTTACTAAAATATTCAGGAAAATTATCACAAAGATTGCCACAAATCTGATTTTTCCACTGCTGAGTAGAATTTTAGGTTATACAACTGGCCACTAGAGGGAGGTAATAAAGTTCTCTATCAATAACAGAATTGGTAATCTAGCAATAGACTACACCCAAAGCCTGGCCAGGTCAGGCTATAAAAAAAGGCTGTGACCACCCAGTAACTGTAATTGTAAGGTACTGCCTTCAAGAAAACCATGTTCTGTAGCCTCTCAATTAATAATAAAAGACAGACTAATTTTAATCTTTCCTTCTCTGGTTGTAACAATAGCATAGGAGTCCTAGTGATAGAGATAAGAACTGATTGCCTTAATTAAACTAACAAAGATGATATATGCCCAAGTCTAAAAAAATTTTTATTCAATAAATTACAAAGTTCAACCCAACATTTTTCTTATTTCTCATAGCAACATCATGGGGCATTTTTTTAAAAAACCAAAACATTAATAAGTCAAAAAAGTTTAGGTTTTTCTTTTTCACATGTCTCACAAGTCAGCAACTTCATCACTCACACCTGCTCTTTAAAAACCATTTCTTATTTTTTGTGTTTAAAAAAATTAGAGTCACATTCCTTAAGCATGTGTTGAACATGGCGATTTTGTTTCCAAAAGTACGTGGAAAGGGATAAAAAAAAAGTGACTTTACAGTGGAGAAACATAACAAACACTATCTGATCAAGGTCAACATCAACAGTGATTGGTCGTATTAATAGTGTTTATTCTTAAAATATGATAAGAATGGCACTTTACCACTGTGTTCTTTCTCCCTAGAACCCCATCTAGTCATGAGAAAAACATCAGACAAATCTCAGAGACACTGTACAAAATACCTGACCAGCACTTCTCAAAACTGTCAAGGTCATCAAAATCAAGGAAAGCCTGAGAAAAATAACACCGCTAAGAGAGGCCTATGGAGACATGAGAACAATATGTGATACAGTGTCACAGGTCAGATCCTGGAACAGAAGAACAGTATTAGGTAAAAACTAAAAAATCTGGGGGGAAGATGAACTTATTAATGTATCAACATTGGTCCATTAATTGTAACAAATGTACCTTGCTTCTATAAGATGTTAGTAGTGGGGGAACTGGGTATAGGTTATATGTGAACTTTCTGTACTACCTGCATAACTTTTCTATGGATCTAAAACTGCTCCATCATCTATGACAAGCCTGCAGCCAACGTCAGACTTAATGGGCAGAAGTCGGAAGCATTCCTCCTAAGAACTAGAACAAGACAAAGATGCTCACTCTTATCCCTCCTATTTAACATAGTACTGGAAGTCCTAGCCAGAAGAATCAGGAAGAGGGCGAAAAAGGGAGTATCCAAACAGGAAAAGAGAAAGTTAAATTATTCCTCTTTGTTGACAATAAGATTCTGTACCTACAAAACCCTAGAAGTCTGTCAAAAACCTCTTCACACTGATAAATGACTTTGGTCAAGTCTCGAGATACAAAATCAATGCACAAAAAAAATTTCTATGCATTTCTATACAACAAGCAGGCTGAGAACCAAATAAAAAAGACAATCTCATTCACAATAGTCACAAAAAATAAATAAAATAAAATACCTTGGCATCCACCTAACCAAAGAGGTGAAAGACTTTTACAATGAGAACTACAAAATGCTGCTCAAATAAATCAAGGAAACACAAACAGATGGAAAACATCCCATGCTCACAGAATGGAAGAATCATTATTGTCAAGAAGTCCACCCTACCCGAAGTAATCTACAGATTCAATGCAATCTCTATCAAATTATCAGCATCATTTTTTAAAGACCTAGAAAAGGCAAAACAGAAATTTACATGAAAGCAAAAAGAGAGCCCCAAATAGCTAAAACAATCCTCAGCAAAAAGAACAAAGTTGGAGGCATCATACTACCAGATTTCAAACTTTACTGCAAGGCTATTGTAACAAAGTCTGTATGGTACCAGAACAAAAATAGATATATAGACCACTGGAACAGGACAGAGAATCTAGAAATAAAATCATAAACAATTCATCTTCAACAAAGCCAACAAAGCAAATATTGGGAAAAGGATCCTATTTAGCAAATGGTGCTGGGGAAACTAGCTAACCACATGCAGAAAACTGGACCCCTACCTGCCACTATATACAAAAATTGACTCAAAATGTATCAAAGACTAACATGTAAGACCTCAAACTATAAGAATCTTAGAAGAAAACTAGACAACACCCTCTTGGACACCAAAGAAGGCAATAAGTTCATGGCCAAGTCCTCAAAAGCAAATGTAGCAAAAGCTAAAATTAACAGGTGGGACTTTATCAAGCTAAAAAAACTTTTGCTTAGGAAAAAAAACCATCAAGAGAGTAGCTGGGCTCGGTGGCTCAGCCTATAATCCCGCGCCTTGGGAGGCTGAGGTGAGTGGATTGCCTGAGCCCGCAAGTTCGAGACCCGCTTGGGCGACTTGGTGAGACCTCATCTCTACAATGAATAAAAAAAAAAAAAAATTAGCCAGGTGTGGTAGCACGCGCCTGTAGTTCCAGCTACTTGGAAGGCTGAGGAGGAAGGATCGCCAGAGCGAGCCCAGCAGGTCGAGGCTGCGGTGGCCGGGAACAGCCACTGCACTCCAGTCTGGGCAACAGAGTGAGACTCCAATTCAAAAAAAAAGAGAGAGAGAGAGTAAAGAGACAACACAAAGAATGAGAAAAAATATTTGCAAGCTATGCATCCAACAGAGGCCTAACACCCAGGATCTACAAGGAACTCAAACAAATTGACAGAAAAAAAAAATAATAGTAACTCCATTAAAAAAGTAAGTAAAAAATTAAAAACTGCTCTAAAAAAAGTCAATTTATGAAAGAGAGAGAGAGAAAGAGAGAGAGAGAAAGGAAGGAAGGAAGGAAGGAAGGGTGAGGAGGAATGGAAAAAATATTAAGGAGAATGTTGGTACTTCAACCAACCCAAGCTAAAAAGTATAATGGAAAATGGCTATGCCCCCCAAATGTCTAGCAAAATAACATAAAATGAAAGCAACAAGACAACCTCTGCCACCTGTCCTTCATTCTGCCATCTGAGTCTTCAATAATTACCAGAGACTTGACAGTTCGAGGGCAGAAGAGATTCTCCTTTTACAGTCAATAAGTGGCCCCAGCTTTAAAAAAACCAAGCTCTGCCCTGATAGTGAGAAATGTTGTAGCTTGAGTTGGAAGGCTGGAAACTCAGGCAGAATTTTTATTTTGCAATTTTTATCTGGAAATAGAATTCCTTCTCCTTGTGGGGACGTCAGTCTTTGCTCTTAAAGCCTTCAACTGATTGGATAAAGTTTACCCGTATTGTGGAGGATATTCAACTTTCCTCAAAGTCTGTTGATTTAAATATCAATCACATATAAAAAAAAAATACCTCCATGGCAATACCTAGACTGATGTTTGGTCAAAAAATGGGGTACAATAATTTAGTCAAGTTGACACATAAAATAAGCAATCTCACATCCCTATCATAATGCATGCATTTTCAGCCTCCAGCCTGTCTTGCAGATTTCTGATTTGCCAGCCCCCACACTCACAAGAACCAATTACGTAAACTAAATCCCCATTTCTCCTTTATCTTTCTCGCTCTTTCTCCCTCTTCCTCACGCTGTTTCTCTGGAGAACCCTAACTAATAAAGGTTGTGCAAACAAAAAAGTGGGGAAACCATGACAGTTTAAATTTGAAGAAGATTATTGCCAATGGGAATAAAAAAAGGACCCTAACAATTAAAGTGACAACATTTGGAATTTATTCTTCTAAGACTAAACATAGGCCCTATGGGAAAGAGGGTTGGGGGAACAAAATAATCCCCTGATGATCAGAAATAACACACTACTAGCACATCTACTTATACCCATTTTTCTCTAATACCTTATTTTGATTTTCTTTTTCTTTTTCTTTTTCTTTTTTTTGAGTTGGAGTCTCACTCTGTCACCCAGACTGGAGTGCAGTCCGGCCACCGCAGCCTCGACCTGCTGGGCTCTGGCGATCCTTCCACTCAGCCTTCCAAGGAGCCGGAACTACAAGCGCGCACTACTACGCCCGGCTAGTTTTTGATTTATAGTAGAGATGAGGTCTCGCCAAGTTTCCCAGGCGGGTCTCGAAGCCACAGGCTCAGGCAATCCACTCACTCAGCCTCCTAAAGAGCGGGATTACAGGTTGAGCCGAGCCCGGCCTATTTTGATTTTTCTATGCTTCAGAAAATATATAATATAAATACATAGTAGTACATGAATATATTTATTAGGATATATACACACATTAAGGACATGTGCTCCAAAGTTTGTTCTACTGGGAGTGTTTAATTAAACAAAGACATTTGGAAACAAATGGAAATGGAAAAGCAGACGATACTAAGGGCATGGTTGAGAAATTGATAAAGCGGCCCACTGAGCCCCAAGAGAGGTGGAGCAGTCTTTCCCAATCATCTTATGAACTGGCTCATTATGGTCCAAGTAGACAGTTATTATCAGCTGAGGGGACTCAGAAGACTGACTTCAAAGCCTAACATTATAGATGTGCTCAGGGGTGTGTCTGGTCTATGGAGAGGGCAGAATGGGGAGGTGGCAACACTGCACACTTTTGCAACTCTGCTGATAAATCCTTAGAGGCAGTGTGCTCTTATTAAAGACCTCTGAGTCAGGAATCACAAGTCTTAGATTTCTGTTTCAGATCCACAACTCTTTAGCTCTGTGAACTTCACAAGTCACTAACTTCTTTGAGCATCAGTCTCTGTAACAGAAGAGAGCTGCACCTTAAAAGCTTAGATCATTCACACTTTCTGTCTTCCCGTACCACTCTCTTTCTTCCTATCTTCTTATCACATTTTGCTGTCATTAGGACTAGTTAGATATAGCCAGCAAAGACGCGGAAGCAGGGTGATGAATTTGGAGAACGGAGGTAGCTTACCATTACAAAGAGAAAAGGCCAAGAAGAGAAATGCTGCTTACCCTTTCTAAGGAGTACAAGAGTTGGATGGCATTAGCACTGCATCTGCTGCCTAGACACAGATGGTCCACTGTGCAGGGTCACCTGACTCCTTCAGCATCCACTGGACTAAAGGTGACCCCAGGCAGGATTCGGCTTCACAGGCCTTCAGGAGCCTCGACCTGCTTTGCCTCGTACACTGTACAGCAGGTGGTCGAGGTGCTGCCTCTTGTCATCTGAACCCAAACACCTACTATGGCTACAAACAACAGTAGTTGAAAAGGGAGTAGGAAGACAAGAATCCTTCCTGGGCTGAAATAACCAGCAGTCTCCAGGCTCTCTTAATGGATTATTCCTCAAAAGGCAAAAGGTTTGGCTGCCTCCCAGCTTTGCCGTGTCAGAGTAGAAGAGAGTGATTTTCTACAACAATTAAACCTGAGTCTCTCCTGGTTCCTTATCACTCTTCCCTCCACCCCCACTGCTCCCTAACCACAGAGGCCTCAACAGGAGGCATGTGTTGCAAAGACATAAAAGAGCAAAGAACTATCATTACTTTAGCATCATGATGACTATCATGCCTTCCAATTAAAAAAAAAAATCACATCACAAGAAAACAACTGTCAGGCATCCTTTTATAGTTTTAGAGAAAATCTCTGACTGAGCCTTTGCCATAGGGCTCACAAATTCATATTCCCTGCAGCTGATTACGCTGCTCTACCATTAGTACCCGTGGGACGTTAATCTTAATGTACTTAACTTAGCAACAGATAAATTTGTCCAAAGTTATGAAACTGTGACAAGCCATAGCCTTATAATCATTTATTTGTCAACGAGAAAAATAAGCTTGAAGATTTCATGGCAGCTTAACAGAAAGCTATCTTCAAGATAAATGAGGTTTATTATTAACATAAATAACACGACAGCATTAAAGTACCAAAGAATGAATCATGAGGAATGGAAAAAGTAGTAAAAAATTAAAAGGCAATTATGACTCACAAATTTCTTTCCCCAGCCCTGGGCACTCATACAAGTTCTGTGATGTCTCCTATCTGCAAATGTTTAATGGACATTTCCTTTCAGATGTCTTCTTGTCATCTCAAGATGAATATTTCTAAAACTGACATCAACTCGCTTCAAAGGAGCCCCCTTACTGAACTCTTAATAGAAGTTCCAACTCCCAGGCTTGAGACCTGGGACCCTCACCCCTTCATCTCCATCTCAACAAGGTCTCTCCTGGCCCCCAGAATTTACGATACAAATACGAAGCACTATTTGTATCTAGTCTTTCTCTTTTACACAACTTTCAGTATATTTCCTCTGTTCAAAAATTTCTGACTTCCTTTATTTCCCACCCATCCTGAGCTTAGATTTCTCTAACCCCATTCTTCCCCATCCTAACTATTCCCAGATGCTCAAATTATATGTGATCCTGACTCCTCACAGCACCTCCCCATTCTGCTTATGTTCCACTTACCTGAAATGCCTTTCCCCACCTTGTCCCGACATCCATCCAAATCCTACCTATCCTCCTAGGTCTTGGAGGTCATTTGCTACAAAGAGAGACAGACTGGAGATGGAGATTCGAGATGACAGAGCTGAAAGGAGTTTGTGGAGTATGATGGGAGATGAAGATAGAGACAGAACTTGCATCAACAGATGTGGAGGGAAAGGAAGAGAAAAAAGGGGTAATGACTGGAATTTCCAGAGAGAGCACTTATCAAAAGTAAGATGAGTTCAGTTTTAGGTAAGAGTTTAATTTTACACAGACAGTCAAACTAGGGCCAGTGAGAGATGTAGAACTAGCACTGCCTTAGGAGGGGCTAGAGGTACAGGTAGCCAATACCCCTAGAGAGATGTGGCCTTATAGAGTCAGTTCACCCATGGATCAAGTCTTGAGAGAAACTGACAGAGGGCCAAGGACTGAGCTTTGAAAAACGATGACATGATGAAAAGGGGAATCTCAAATACACATGAAGAAACCTAGAAAATTCCAGACTGCTGTTAGGAGAAAAGAGAAAAGCCTTTCTAGAATAAGGTGTGGTGATCAATGGTGTCAAGGTTACCTACACTAGCAGCAAAGCTATGATAGTTGGAAAGAAACAGAGGAAAATAAAGGCAGACAGAGACTTTGGATCTATTGTTTTTAAGATCACTGAGATGGCAGTTCCAATATAGTGAAAGGCACAGAGGCATCAGGATAAAATGAGTGAGGAAAGACCAACCATCCAATAAGGTGGGCAGGATTCTCCGAAAACCGAAATTAGAAGGTAACTGAAATCAGTATGCTCAAGTGTGAGCAAAATTCACCTCTGATTTTAACATTCTTTTTTATCTATTCTTTTAATGATAAAAAGTAAAATCTGAAAGAATCGTAGGCTGCAATAAATTTTGATACATCATAAGAATTCAATGTAACCTACAGACTCCAATGTAATTGAATCTAAAAACCATTATTTCTACCAGCCTATAGTCATTAAGAACTTTCCTCTGAGCTAGGTCACTATATAGGACAGATTCACAAGGAAAAGACGC
Source organism: Carlito syrichta (assembly GCF_000164805.1). Classification (NCBI taxonomy): domain Eukaryota; kingdom Metazoa; phylum Chordata; class Mammalia; order Primates; family Tarsiidae; genus Carlito; species Carlito syrichta. The sequence continues at coordinate 166,992 of NW_007253837.1, read as the reverse complement.
CATCAAGAAAAGATTTTGGTTGGGCACAGTGGCTCACACCTGCAATCCCAACACTTTGGGAGGCCGAGGCAGGAGGATTGCTTGAGCTAGGAGTTCAAGACTAGCCAGAGCAGCATAGTGAGACCCTGCCTCTACAAAAATAATACAAAAATTAACCAGGCATGGTGGCACACACCTGTAATCCCACCTACTCAGGAGGCTGAGGTGGGAGTATCCCTTGAGTCGGGGAGTTTGAGGCTGCAGTGAGCTATGATTGCACCACTGTACTCCAGCCTGGGCAACAAAGCAAGACCCTGTCTCAAAAAAAAAAAAAAAAAATCCTAATTTCTGTGTCCTAGTTTTGCTTAATAGCTTTCCTCAGTCCCAAAGAAAACCAACTATAGAGTTGTAGCAGGTCTCAACAGAGTCTGAGTTTCAGAAGCCAGGTATCTCACTCAGCCACACTCCTTCACACCCAAACAGCTGTCCTCAGAGCACTCAGAGAGGGCTACAAAATGAGAAGAAAAAAAGGAGGGAGGGTTATATCTCAACCACCCTTATGATACTGGAGATTGATAGAAAGAAGATATTGAGCACTGGAATAAAATGAAAAAAAGTAACTGGATGTGAAACATTTGAGTAACAAAATGAGTCATTAAATAACTGAAAAGTCGTTAACAGAGAAAGCACCATCTCCATACCCACTCTTAATTATATGAAGCAGCCCATTCATCTGCAGATAAATTGAGATTTAATGTAGATTATTTACAGGTGCTGTTTCACTTTTAGATGTCATCCTCAATATATTATGCAGCTGTTGTTCAGAGGACATTCAAGGTGTCGACAGATATAACAGTGACAAAGTACTGAAAGCATGGAATGGAAAATAAATTATTTGAAATTCTATCTCTAACTGTCACCTACTCGTTATGTTTGCCTAAACTTAATCAGGTATCATTTTATATAGGTAAAAGAGAAATAGGAGAATGTGTTAGAGGGCTTCAGAGCAACTTCATCCATAAATAGATTAATACCAAAAAGTACTCCTAGTGTTCTTAGGGCTCAGAATCTTTCATTTAAAAAGCAGTAGTTATCTGTAATATGTAAAAAGATTTTCCTTCAAACAGAGTGATCACCTCTTTAAATGCCGATTAATTTCCTTTTGTTTAATATTGCTGGCTTCTGAGGAACAGGGCGTTGTAGCACTGCTGGTGTGCTTTTCTCCCCAAAATGAAGCTTCCTTTAGAAAATTCACATGAGAAGTTGGAAAAGACTTGCTAGAGCAGGCATTGAAATCACAGAAAAGAGAAAGTGCATCATTTTTATATATTTTTTAATTAATGTGTGATCCGAAGCAACTGAAATTGATTCTTTCACACCAGTTTCTGGGTTTTTCAGGAATTATCCCGCCTCTTCTTTAAAAAAAAGAAAAAAAAGAAATCTGAATGTGGGTTGTGGCTGCAGTTAAATTGCTGCAACTTAAAATTCTCTATATATCATTTATTATTTTGTTAAACTGAAGGCTAACTAAAGAGACTGTCAAAGGGTTCTTGGTGTTACAGAATATAAGTCATTTATAGATCGGATCTGTTCCTTCTGTGCAGTGAATCGGTGAATAATGGCTGCAATCCTCCCCCACCCTCATTCTCAAATGAGAGCCACAATTGACAAAAGAGTTCTGAAATAATGACAGCATTCATCTCAACATTTGTTGAGCACTGGCGGTATTTAGGGTTTTAATGTTCACTGCTTCAGACACTGGAAATCCAAAGACCTCAAATCCTGTTAGAAAAATAATCTAGGGTGTAAATAAATTAAAAAATATGAAATGTATAGCCCAATAAAAGAAAAAGATGAGTGAAAAATGTCAGTGCACAATAAAAATGACAGAGGATGTTGTGGGTATTTTTACTGATTTAATAAGCACTGATGTTACATTCTCTGCCAAGCACTGGGGTTTTTTTTTACAAATATTACTTCACTCAGTCCTCATTACCATCTTTATAGCAGTGGACTCCATGACTATCGTCAACACCCCATTTTAACAAGAAGAAAGTGGAGGTACGGAAGGTGAAGTAACCGGCCCAGGGTCAAGTGCATACATGACAGAGCCAAGACATAATCGATACAAGTAGTGTGGCTCCCCCACCCTATGACACACAGTTACTCTGTATGTTCCAAAATCTTGCCAGAGACTATTTCTTGCTTTTGTAATAGTGTAACACACTAGAAAGGCTGATCTTTCTTTTACAGCTGAGATTCAGAGAGATCAGGTGGCTGTTCCAGGAACAGGACTAAAAGTGTGGTTCACCCACAGCAGGTGAGCAGTTGGTGTACTAATCACTGTTGGGGTTGCACATTCTCCGTTTCTTTCCCTGGTTTTTCTTGTCTCTACCGAGAACTTTGCTTTAAGCTTTGTGAGAACACTCACACCGTGAGATCTGCCCTACTCAGTCTTTCCCAACCTTCTCGCTCCTGAAATTTAAAGATCGCTAATAATGCTTTCCATGATAGAAAGTCAAGTCACCTCCATAGTCACAACCTTAAATGTCTCCAGGAAGTGGGAACAGGGAGAGCTGTGAAAAACAGAAAGAGTGGGGCTCTGCCCCGAGAAGTTTAAATTCCACAATTTATAAAACACGGTGCCAGCTGGAGTCACCCCCACGTCCACCCGAAGGCCCGAAGGCCCACCTGTTAGCAACACCGCACGTGCATCACTAATATTCTAACACCAAGGTCACCGGCCACCCAGAGAAAATGAAGCCATCAGAAGAACTGTCTTTGCTTCCCACCAGGACCTGCCACTAGTCTTTCCTCTCTGCTCCAGATGTGATGGTTGAGGTGTCCATCCTCCTTTCCAAGTGTAAACACTTGCTCCACTCTGCCACAACCCATCCACTCACTCAAGGGTCTTTGGTCCACCAGTTCTTTTCTCTTCTGAGCCTTTGACCCGGTCTCCCTCTCTGCTGGTTCCTTCTCACCACCACATAAGGATGCATAGTATTTTCTTAACTTAAAAAAAGACTTCCTTGATCCCTCATGTTCTCCTACTACTTTCTCTTGACAGCAGACTCATTCAAAAATATAGCTTTACAACTCAACACCACCTCTCCTCTGCTCACTTCCTCCACAATCCACTGAAGTCTGGCTGTCTTCCCATCACTTCAGGGAAACTGCTCACCACATTTCCAGCTAAATGGCCTGGGCATAATGGCCTGCTGCTCTGCAGCATCTGATATCCTAGGCCCATCCTTCTCATACCGCCCATCTCGGTGCACTCCAGGGTGTCACACTCTCTGGCTCCCTTCTGCTTTGACAGCCATTCCATCTCTGGCTCCTTTACTGCTTCTCTTTCCCTGATACTCCTTAAGTGCTGGTTCTATCAGGGCTCCACCCTCATCTTCTCCTTGTTTTCCTGAGCATATTCTGACTGACTGATATTATCTACTCCCATGTCCTCAGCTGTCACCTAGATGTCAGGACCCCCAAATCAGCACCTTTCATCAAAATCTCTGTCCTGAGGTTAGATTCCTTCATTCAACTGCCTAGTGAAATACCTACGGTGGGATATTTTAAAGTTAGCATTTCACAGCGGAATTCTCTCCTCCACCCCTTGGACTGTGCCTTCCTCTTTGTTTGATGGTACCCAAGCCAGAAATCTCCTCCATCATCCTCTTCCCTTGCAAACAACCATGAGCTACGTCCTGCCATTTCTACTTCTGTAAAATCTCCCAAATTTATTCATATGGCTGATTCCCATCACCAATGCCTTAGTTTAAAGAGCCATAATCTATCACTAGACTTACTGCGCAAGTCTCTCAACTAGTCTCTGTGCCCCTGAAGCTGGCATCTCTAATTCATTCTCTACCTTGCAGTTACACAGTACAAATCTGCTCCTTGGATGCTCCTTACTGTCCATGGGATACAGTCCACATTCCTTAACACACAGTACACTAAAAGAATATGTCTTTCTACAGCCTTTGTAAGTATGACAAATTTGGTTTATTATGTATTAACTGTTTCAGGTATGTTGGTGATAACAATTATAGTAATAAGTTCTTTTTATTAATAAGAATGCACATAAAGTCATTTTAATTGGACTTAAAATTCAGCACAATTTCATTTATCTGTGAAAAACCACTATCAGTTGTCACACTCCAATTGTATATACCTAATACCTTGCCTAACCTGCTTTTCAGAAACAGTATTTTTTAAATCCAATTACAATATTCAAAATATTACAATTTCCAATAAAATGCATTTATCTGAAAGTGTTTTAAAAAATGCTTTATTCTCATCCTAACTATACCTGAAAAGGTACTTGTCTGTTAACATTGCATACTCAGAGGCTTTTGCTTTTTGAACTGCAATTACCTAAAGCAAAAATCAGAACCATTTTACTAGAAGCACAGAAAGGCACAGAGTATAGAAGAAAGAGAATGGTAGTTGGTCCACACCTCAGCAACTACCTGAATAACCTTGGCCTACTTATTTAATGTCTTTTGACCTGATTATTCAGCTGAAAAGTAGATATAACAATATCTACCACTAAGGGATATTTTAACGACTAAATAAGATATAGCACGCATTTGGCAGAAAGATGGTCATCATAAACATTCCCCCCATTCCCTGGGGATTGTAGTAAAATGCATCCTGCATTAACTCCATGGCCCTGAGGTAACGCAAGAAACATAAAGTGTCCCAATAATATAAAAACCCTATACCTTCAAAATACTGTGAGAAGAGTAGACTTCGAAAGGCTAAGCTAATAAATATAAGCATAGAGACACACATAACAGAATTCTACCAAAAACATTCCTTGAAATGGAGCAATGTTTCTCCCCTACAACTAAAGGAAACTGTCCTAATCTGAAAGACAAAAAGCTCTGTGAAAATCTACACCTTTGTTTTTCCCACAAAGTACTTCCTTATTTATATAAGTTTTGTAATTTACTGTAAAATCATAACAAACTAATCCAACTCACTTGTTGCTCAAGAGAGTTATACAAAGAACCATTCTTTAGCAAACTCATCATAAACCACATTATTTCTGGTGTGAATGCAAGAAAATCATGCTTCCCTGAGATCTTTAAGACTCTCCTGCTAATACAATAACAGTGCTGTAGGCAACCAAACACTAACCAACTTACTTTAAAGGCCAGTCTAGAAAACTGACTTTTAACACACTTGTGACCTAAAACTTGACTGAGGTGGAATGGAACTTGTACCAAAACAGCTTGGGGTTAAAAGAGGGTCAACTAGGAACAGGAAAGGCATCAATGGGTGTGAACCAAAAGAGCACAACAATTCAGCTAGGAAATTTTACCAATGTTTACAAACCAATACACTTCAATTTTTGTACAGCTCATACTGACCTGGTGGGAAAATGTTTCTTAAACAAGATGACTGCATTTTCCACATACTCCAAAGTGAATAATCATCCATGATGAAAGTGCTCGAAAAGTACACAGGGCAGGTACAGAAGCACCAGTTAGGAAAGGAGGACTTCACTTACACCTGAACTTGCCCAACCCAGAGCCGGCTCCTCCAGGACTGACTAGGATCTCTGCATCCCAGTGCTGCTCAGTTCCTGGTCTGTGTAGCCACAGGTGCCTAACTAGTACTATAAGCACTGTTCAATGTTCCAGTTTAGCTATCCACAGCATTCTCAAAAACCTATGTGCATTCAAATAAAAGAAACAAAATTATTGTTTTCTAAAACATTTTTGTCATGGCTAGCATATGTGCTTTAGATAGAAAAATAAATATCAGTGAATGAAACTGTATTTTTACGTGTACATGTACTCACTGAGACAGGGTTCTAACTAAAAATAAGGACATTCTTTGCTGTACAGTAATGAGCTCAGAAGATAATTTTGCTATCTAAAATTATAACAGAGGTACAGTCATTTTATTACCTTTGCTTTTATATAGCAATATTAGCTATTTTAAATTTATTTTTTGTTAAGCCTTTAACAGGAATGAAAGCTTAAGACAAACATTGTTTCTGTGGGAAAAACAGTAACCACCTCACAGCGACCATTTCACAGCACATTTTCAATAAGGCACGGTGAGGCAGATAAAAGTGAGGACCAGTGATACTGTTCAGAGGCAGATATTCCATTGATAATGGCAGGCCTAAGGAAAATATAATGCTAGAGAAAAAGTACAAATTAAAATGAGAAAAATATAATTACAGAGAAAACATCTGTTGCGCACTTACTACATTTAGCTACCCTGAAACTAAAAGGCCAGGTACTTTTCAAACCAATGTCAGAAGAGACGACTTGTGGAGTAAAAGGTCACTTTTTCAGATAGACATCTAATTGGTTTAACTGGATGTTCCTTCTTTGGGCACACGTAGTTGACATCTACCCACCAGCCATTCCCCTCCCCTCTCCTCCTTGCAACAGAATCCAAATTCATTTATCAGGAAGCCAAGTGCTTGCAGAATGTTAGACCCCTCCTCAGCCCTACAGGGTGAATCTTGATAAGGCTAGACAGTTACAGCCTTGTCATTTCCCTTGAAATGACTGTTTTAGGAACCTCCAAATACAGAAATTCTGGCCGATTAAACTTAACAGCAATTCTGCTGAAATAGGGGTGAGAGTACAGAGAGAGGGCTTCTGGGAAAACACTTCCTAACCCTTAAAAAGAGATCATACAACTGGAGTAACATGGCTTGGTGCAGCCACTTTGGTTAACGATTTGGTCATATCTACTGGAACTAAACTCTGCCTAACCTATAACCTAGGCTCCAATTATAGGTATATATTCGGCAAAAGGCCAGAATATTCAGAGAAGCTCTGCTCTAACAAACTTGACCTGAAGGCAATCTAAATGTCTATCAACAGCAGGGTAAATATACTGTGGAAAGCTCCCATGTGTGGCCTATCCATTAACAGAATACTCTGTGGCAATAAAAAGGAATGGAGTACATACTGATATGATACTTGCTAATATGTGGATGAATGTCCATGAAAACTTTATGCCAAGTGAAAGAATGCAGTCAGAAAAGACCACATATTACTTGGTTCTATTTATATGAACTGCTTAGAACAGACAAATCAATAGAGACAGAAGGCAGATTAGTGGTTGCCCAGGGCTAGAGGGAGCGGGGATAGAGAGTGACTGTTTCTTTCTGGAGTGATGAAAGTTCTCAAATTAGATTACAGTGATGGTAGCATAACAATGTAAATATAATAAAACCATTGATTTGTATGCTTTAAATGGGTGAATTTCATGGAATGTAAATAATATCTCAACAAAGCTATTTTTAACTGCATGAGAATAAACTCTTTCCTCTTACAACATTTAATGGTTAATTAGTGAGGATTTGGTGCTTAGAGATGACATCTTGCAACCATGAGTGAACATAGCAAAAGGGAAAAGCCAAAATGCTGAAATGGCTTAGCAGAAAAACAGAAAGAAACTGGCCCTGGGAAATATAACTGAGCAGCTACATTAATCAATTCTGGTACTGTCCTTTGGAAGTTCTTGTAACATAGGGGGAAATATTTCCTATTATTCCTCCATTGTGACTTCCTTGACTGACCTGAAACCATGAACTACAATAGAGATAAAGGACGCTGAGCAAAAACACTCCATTAGTTATTTACAAAACTTTTAGATATATATATGGCATAAATAATGAATAAAATTTTCATTACATACTTCACTACAATTCAAATGTAGGAATTCAATAGAAAAAGTATAATATTTCTTAAAATTAAAGTTGTGCCTAAGAGTAGACAAGCGAATTGAACTTTTTGCTCTGATTTGGAGCTTCTCACAAAAAATTCTAAAAGGCATTTTTTATATCATTTTATAATATCCCAAAAAATAAAGACATGAAGAATGCAAACCAATTATCAATGATCACAAAATATATCATCAGCTAAAGCAATTTTAAGAGTATAAACCTAATCCCAAATCTCTTATATTTACATCAATATTTTCTAATAATCAAGCAGTAGATTTTTTTTAGTAGCAGTTTATTACGGTGAGTAGCCTAGTAAGTTTCAAGAATGGATTGATTACTGATGTGGCTAAGGATAACATATGCTACTATTATAGGTGCAATCATAGTATGTAAACTGGGGATATAAAATAACCATTAGCTAGAATCAATATAATTTCCCTTTGGTAAAGTACTGCACGATTGGACTTAGGAACATCACATATTCCTGTGATGCCAGTAAGCACTGGTAACAGGATACCAAATTAAAATTACAACTGTTACCCATGGCATTGGGTGAAGAAGAGATACTCTGTGTTCTTATATTAACTAATTTATCTAGAGCCAGATTTAAATAGAAAAATATGTAAATATCAGCTGCTACAATAAATCCTGGTCTCTGACCTATCTTCTGTGATGCAGACGTACATTTCCAACCCCGTCCAGAACTGCCAAATTCAAAACATATCCAACTATCCACCACAATTTTCCAATAAAACAGTCCTCCTTTTTGTCATGCCCTAAAGTTTCCACCATTCTTCCAGTTACCAAGGCTCAAATCTTAGAGGAATCAAAAGTTCCTCTCTTCTGAACTCCAGACAAACTATCAAAGCCCTCAATAGGCTCTGAACATTCCTCTTCCCCCCTCACCCCCCCCCACCCATTGCTCCTAACACTCCCTTCTTTTTCCTTTTGTCAAGGCCATCATCCCAATTCAGATTATCTGAACATCACTCCTGGTTTTTGACAATGATCTCCTAAAGGGCATCACCTCTTCTGATCAAGGTAATTGATTACATTTCATTTCACTAGAAGAAAGTTTTGTTTTTTTTAAAAAGTGATTTTTGCTTTTTTTTTTTTTTTTACTGTGTTCCTAGTACCCAAAGCCATCTTGAGCACATACAGAGCTCAATAAATATTTCGTGACTGAATGAAAATCTTATAACTGTGAAATGTCAAACACGGATGCCCCACTGCTCTTGGTTAAATACCACATAAACATCGTACATTTGACCAAAGCACAGCTTCTGTGTAGAAACCCGACATTCAAAAGCTTCCACTCTGTCCCCAACCTACCATTCTAAATTTATCTCCAACTACTTAATTTACAAATCCCCTAAACTCCAGCTAGAATAGGCTATTATAAAATAGCATATTTATAGTTTATACACATATAGTATATATATAAATTACTATGTTTATATATACTTATACGCCATTAAATTACTAAAAAATGCTATGAAGAAAGACCAATTAGAGGAATAGACACAAACTCAAAATGTGTGTCTACAGACTAAGGAACATTAGAGTTAGCCTTACAGATTACGTGACATTTGAACAGAGACCCAAAGATGCTACAGGAGGAAGGCATGTGGCTAACTAGAGAGAAATAGTCCAGAGAGAGGACACAGCAAGGGCCAAGTCCCCCAGGTGGACTTTGTTCTCTCTGTTCTCTCTATATCCTCAGCTCCTGGCACAACAGCTAGACTTCCCCACCCACTCTTTCACCTACTTTTTTACATTTATTTAAGTTTCGCCATATGCCAGGAACTCAAATAATGTTAAAAAATCAAACCACACTTCCAAATATGGAAATTCCTAAACTTTGCGTTTGAGTTTAATTACATAAAAACTTCAACCACACTCATATTCAGCATGACATTTGACCACAAGTTTCCCTCAATCCCCTTTCGAAAACTCCTGCCCCCACCCACCATGTGGTTTAACAACAGATAGTACTCTCGAGTCTCATGCTCAGAATCTCAAGTATAATTCTTTCCATAAGGACAGCTCAAATTTAAATGGAATCAAGAAGCAAAGGTCTAGTTCTCCACAAGCTTTCAGTTCACCCCAGATCAGTAATGCCAGTAGGGCAAATTCCTTCTCTTTTTTAAAATAGAGGTGGGGTCTTGCTATATTGCCCAGGTTGGCACTTAACTCCTGGGTTCAAGTGATCCTCCCCACTTGGCCTCCTAGAAAAACTCTAATAGTCTACAACAAAATTCTGTATTGCTTGCATAAACTGGTTTTCACATCAAAGTCAAAATTAAGTCTCTACCAAAATTTAGAGAGAGGTATATGTGAAATATCCATGTGATTTTTGATGCATCTTCATTTGTTGCTTTCACAATCAATATTCCTTATCTTTATTTTCTGCCATTTTTAAAAATTAATAAAAATACAGAAAGTCATGAGAGTTTCAAGGTCCACTGGCAGGATGTGGACATCTAGGTTGAAAAATAACATGCCCAATAGAAAGACTGTGACAGAGAAAGGGAGAAGTTCTAGGAATAGCAGTTAACAATTGCAAACTGTAGCAATTCCAAGGAATGTAGATATCAAGACAAAGTTCCTCAAAAAAAAAACACCCCAGAAAGAAAAGATTCTGCTGGTATTACCTCAAAAACCCAGGTAGAAATACATATTAAATTTAAGCCATTAGACTAAAAAGGGGGGATAGAAATTCCAAAGCTGAATTTTTTCCCTTGAGAATACAAACCAACTTCTATTAACAATACAAACAAACTAAAATCTACTAATCCTTAGTTTAATTTACTCTTCTGTTGTGTGTAGAAAGATTAACACTGTTCTAAGACTCAAATTACACAGGGCTTAGTATAGCTTCAAACATTTCAATCTCTTCACCCCATCTACAGCTAAAGACATTGTTACAACTTCTCAAGGAACTGCAACCCCACCTAGTACAATGAGCATCCCAAATCTGAAGTCTGAAATGTTACAAAACCTAAAACATTTCAGCACCAACATGACACTCAAAGGAATGCTCACTGGAGCATTTTGGATTTCAGATTTGCAGATTAGGGTTGGATGATCAAAGGGTAAGTATACAATGCAAATACTCCAAAACATGAAAGAAAAAAAAATCCAAAACATATCTGGTCCCAGAGCAGTCCAGATAAGAGATACTCAACCCAACCCGTGTTGTTGTTTACCTAATTTGAAAGTAGTTGGGATTAAAAGCAATATGGATAGTAAGAGGGTGGTATTACTGTAAAAATAGTACCAGCCAAATTCATTAGCTTCTCCACAAAGGTACTTCTGAAACCCTCTGATGTCCTTTTGTTTTCTATTTATTGTACCACCATTATTCCGATAATTCCAATCCAGTAATACTTCATTTCCCAGCATCCTTCTGCCCTTTTCTAATTACTCATCAAGCCATATCCATTTGTCCTCAACAACATCTCTCATATCCACCTCTTCCTTTTCCATCTGTCTTCTTTTTTTCCCATTTTAGTTCCACCACCCTAGTCCAGTCCTTGACACCACCTACCTGCTTAAAATTCCCTGAAGCCTCAAGAAGGCAGAGTGAAATTCTCAGGCAGGAGTTGGGCTGTCCCCAACTTGACTCTAGAATCCTCTGGGGTTACCTGCAGTGTCGATCCCACACACCATGAGAAGTCCAGAAATTCTGCCCTGGTTCATGCTACTCTCCCTTCCTGAAATGGCTTCCCCAGTCTTGTTTACCCAGCTAACTCCTATTCAAGTGTCAAGGCCCAGCTCCAATAACCAAACCTTTCTACAACATTCTCTAAGCCCGGCAGAAATCAACTATTCTGTGATCTGTATTCTCGTTTATATCCCATCTCCTAAAGTTTTTTTCAAACATAGTAGCCATTTTGTTAATAGATCTGGCACCCTGAGGGAATGTAAACTTCTTCTAGGCCTGGATTATTTCTCATTCATTGTCACACCGTCAGCACCAACCACAGCAGCAAATGCACAGCGGTTGCTTCCTGAGTGTGTTTTGAATTAATCTGGATTGTCATTTAACCCTTCCATCATTATTTTTCACATGTTTCTGTCTTACTTCCACCTCTCCCAACCAGACTACAGAATCATTAAAAACAAATGCTGTCTTATATTTTATATTTCTCACAGGGTTTGGCTTTAACTATAAACACTTCACAAACATATGTTAGCTGAATGTTCTACACCACCCCCATTTCTCCTCCCTAACACACTCAACACTCCAGTAACAACTTTCTCCTCACTTGTTCATGGGGAAAACAGCCTCTGGAACAGAAAGAGCTACAGAGGGCAGTCCAGTGGAGCTTAGTTGAGGAGAAGGCCACAGACCATAGCTAATGGGATACTCTTGACTCTGCCGTCACCAACGCCACTGCCCATATGTAGCTACCTTTCTTACAACCAAGCTCTATATCAGCAAGATCAGAAAAACAGCAAGATCAGGAACATAGTTAAACAAAGCACGTCAGGGCTGATACGTTCATTAATTAAGCACAATGCCCACTGATAAAAATCTGTAATATTTGTTCTCCATAACAAAGTGGATAAGTGACAATTTTTTTTTTTAATTACTGCAAAATATTTCCAGTGCCACACAACCCAAATTTGAAAGAGAATTAGTAAGTTAAGCCCTGGACCAGGGTCACAGTCTTTGAAAAGTACGCCACCCTTAATTATACCCAGGGTTCAAACAGTAGTGGTCCCAGGTCAAGATGCTGAACTGGGCAAAAACTCACCCACATATATTAGAAAGAAGGAGGAAAAAAAATAAAAACCTAGACCCTGAAATGATTCAAAATCCCAGCTCAGCTACTACACCCCCAAATTCTTTAAGGGATAGAAAAATTGTGTGACTCTTGGGTACAATAGAACAAGCAAAAGAGATGTATGTGGTCCCAGATGGTTAAAATGAACAAATCTGCAACAAAAGGAAATAGGATTTCCTTTACTCATTCCCAGACATGACAGTCCTCTTGCTAATGTCTCATGCCACAGTTTTAAAAGGTAAGTGGAAGAATTTTAAAGAGTCTCACTAACAGGAAAGGCTTCCCTATTCCTGGTTTTTATAAGGAGGGATTTTTCCCTAAACAAAGATGGCTTTCCACTCCTTCAAGTAACTCCTCCCTCTTTTTTCTTTTTTTAACTCTTGTGAAATCTGAGCTACTCTTAGGGAGAAGAGTAATAAATCCTACCTGGAATACCCCTCCCCACCACCCACAGTCTGTAACTGCATGGCACATTTGTCTAATTCTGGTCAGATACTCTTCTCACACTTAACTGTGTCTCCAATACAGTTCTACCTACAATAGTGGTGATGTTTTGTTCTTTATCTAATGACTAAGAAAACTTTATTTCCCAATTTTTCAGAACTCAGACTGGGGAGAAGGGATCTCTTTACTGGGTCTCCTCAGAGAACTTACCAATTTATAGTTCACAAGACATATTCATGGAAAACACATTAACTCTGGAGCCAAATAAATTGGTTCCACTGAATAAACTTTCTCATCCAGAGGTTTAAGTGATTCATTAAGCTGAGTTTAAAGAATTTACTTGCCTTCAGGTCCCCAAGTGAAGATGTTAATTGATGAAAAAAGGTCTACATTTCATTTGTCAGGTCTTAGAATAAATATCTTCTGTACTTAATGCTTATATTCAACAATTTAAAATCTCTACTTTTTTCCTATGTATTTCAGGTCCCTGTAAAAACAAAACAGCTATCTTGCCCTATGTTATAACATTTACATACAATACACCTAATTATGACCCAAAAATGCTTTTAGAAAGTACTCCAAGTGAATACCAGATTTTGTTTTACAACAGCATTTTCTATTACTGTATGAGAAATTCAGTGCAAGGTGCTTCCAACATTACACTTTTAATTTTTACAGCCTCTCCCTAGGTTTCATAAGGGTAAATGCAATTTTATGATCCTTATATGCCAATGAAGGAGCTGAGGTTAAACAAATATACCGAAGTCAGATAGCAACTACCATGGTGAACTGGAATCAGGCTGCAGTTCTCTCTGACTTGTAAATTACATCACCAAAGCAGGCTACCTTCTAGGAAACCACATCACACAAAGAAGTCGAGCTTCTCATGTGACTCAGTGTGCTGCTCTAGGCTTCCATAATGAATTTTTGTTGTGTGGAGCCCTGCAAAGCTTAAAAGAGAAAATATATTCAAGCACAGCAAAGCAGTAGCAAAGACACAATTATCTTACTAACAGCTCTGTGCCATTTTAAGCTGTCATTCTTAAATATCAGAAGGAAAGAACATAGTTTTTATACAGGTTAAGAATTTATGGAGTTAAAAATCTCTTAACATTCTTTCATTTAATTGAAAGTTTTATCATACTGTTATCCAATTAATCTTTCTCAGGGCAATATCTACTTCATTTTCCCTACAAAATAAACTGATAGTATAAATTACACTGCCTATGCATGTATAATAATCATAATAAAAAGGTGTGTCAGGAAAATGACCAGGAAGTGTCATTATTGACTAGACTTACAAAAGACATGTTCAAATAAAGGGAAAAAATGTTTTACAGGGGGAAAAAAAAGACTTCAATTTTTTTTTCTCCATTCACTCTCTATTGTTTGTAGTAACAAAAAGTTTTCTGTCTCTCTCTCAGGATCGTTTCACTGTATTTTTATCATCACAACCAGTCACAGCTTTGATGTCCCCCAAATCTCTTCCTAATAACAGGATATATGAAATGTTTACTCTTTTCTCACTTTTAATAGACAGAAAAACATCGGGGTTAGAAGGAGCTTACTAGATTGCCCAAGATTGTAGAACTTGGACTTAAATGCAAGTTTTCCTGACTTTGGAGCCTAAACTCTCACCATATACCATTCCGACTCCCCTTACAATGTCCTCAGAAAGGCAGCCACACAGTTCCCAAGTTCTCTTGGCTTTCCAGAACCAACACCTTTCTCTTCTCCATCATGAAAACTTTCCTATCCTGTGTCTTACTGATTCTAATTTTGTTAGGTTACTGAAATCAATCTAGCCTAAATGACTTATGACTGGGTTATGTCCAGCACAATGCCTTTCACATGCTAGTTGTTAAATATTTTATATGGCTGACAATCATTTACATCTCAAAAGACATATCTGCATTTGAAGGCATAGATGTCTTCAAAAAAATCTTCCTCTAATTAGCTTCTTATGGCCTAAATTGGCATGCCGCATGGACCGTAATTGAGTGTTTCTTTCGATGCCACAGAAACACTCAATTACTGTAGACTTCCCTTACCCATGGTTTTGCTTTCCGCAGTTTCAGTTAACTGCAGTCTGAAAAATGCCAGAAATAAACCGTTCATTAGTTTTAAGTTCTGAGTGGCACGATCAAATCTCATGCCATCTTCCTCTGTCCCACTCCATCAAGCCCAGGATATGAATCCGCTCTTTATCCAGCACGTACACAATGTATGCACTCCCCACCAGTGAGTCACTTAGTAGCCCTATTGGCTGTGAGATCAACTGTCATGGTATCATAGTGCTTGTGTTCACGGAGTCAGTACTTTATTTAATAATAGCCCCAGAGCTCAGAAGTAGTGATGCTGGCACACTGTCATAGCTGTTCTATTTTATTACTCTTGTTGCTCATCTCTTATTGTGCCTAATTTATAAATTAAACTTTATCATAGGCATCTATGTATAGGAAAAAAATATATTTATGAAGGGTCAGAACTATCTGTAGTTTCAGGCTTCCAGGGTCTTGAAATGTATACCCTGTGGTTAAGGAGAAAATACTGTATATATCTTCTAAAAATTCACCCATTTAGGAAAAAAATCAGGGAGGAGACTAATCACATACACTGCATTTGAACCTCCCCGCTGTACAAAAACTCCCAGAGTCGTCTATTGCACTTACTGCTGTCTCCTTCGCATTTATTCCAGGGCCTGAACAATAGATTCTCATTAAATACTTGGATGGATGGATGGATGGATGGATGGATGGGCGGACAGATGGACAAAGGATGAATGCATGAATATGAGTTATTTAGAGATGGACACATAGTTATAGACTATACAGTCAAATCAGAGTCTATTATCTGTATGTATAATGAGAGGAAACGTATTTTATGGTAGAATTTAGGTCTATTAGAACCCAATTTAAAATATCTTCAATGTGTAGCACATCTATAACCACTCATGCATTAATTATACAATATACTCATTTAAAGGAACTAATTTTTAATTTTTCTACAAATTTGGCTCATATCATAAAATCAGCTACAGTATAATATTTCTTTCAAGTTTATTTATTTTTTATTTTTTGTAGAAATGGATTCTTGCTATGTTTCCCAGGCTGGTCTCGAACTCCTGGCCTCAGGCAATTCTCCAATCTTGGCCTTCCAAAATCCTGGGGTTACAGGCATGAACAACGACTCCCAGTCTTCTTTAAAGTTTGGTTTGCCAAAACAATCTTTCACACGTCTCCAAGCAATGACAAAAAAATGAGCTACTAAAAGAAATGCTCACAAATATAAAGTCAAAGGTATGTTTAATGTGGCTCCTCAAAAGTCAAGTTGACCTCACACACTTCTATTTCCGAGTGGGAATGGCAAATTGCCCCATCCTGTGGTACAGCTAAAAGGACACTTCTGTTTATTTAACCTTGTAATTTATTCTCTATTCAGTAAATGGTGAAATTTCTGTACTAATATGTTTTAACAAATGAAAAAATAAACAT
The DNA here is from genome assembly GCF_000164805.1 of Carlito syrichta. NCBI lineage: Eukaryota > Metazoa > Chordata > Mammalia > Primates > Tarsiidae > Carlito > Carlito syrichta. Next base: position 150,580 of record NW_007253837.1, on the reverse strand, counting down.
GCCAAATCAAAGCAGAAACCATGATTTTTATGAAGTAAAAGTGCAAGTGTTCATTAGAATTCAGGAAACATAAAATTCCTTTGTTTGTTTGTTTGTTTTTAATGTGAGAGAGAGTTTCCACAATTATGACCAACGGAGAGGTCATTGCACAAGGTTCTAATTCCTTCAACTGCTTACCCAGGAGGCTCAACTGTCTAGCCCTGTGGGAGATTACAGGGTACCAAATACAAATCATAATAATTATCATATTTAGAGACAAGATGTTCTACTTTCTGGTCAAAATAATTAAAATTTCACAGAGAAATTGAACTTCAAATTTCAAACTGTTTCCTTCAGGGTCGGTCCTAACTCCTAATAATGGAAATGTTTCCTTTTTCCCCCCCTAAAGCAACTTCAATCTAAAGTTTTAACTACAGCTAAAGACAAAATCTCAAACTAGGATTCTCTCAGTAAGAACTGGCTTTGGAAGGTGAAAAAAGCACTGCCTGGAGCAGAAGTCAGTTCAAGGGCATTTCTGAGGTGTGTGGCCCTGAGCTAGGTTCTTTCCTCTCCAAACCCTGATGAGCACCTCTGTAAAGTGGGCAGGACAAGGACAATCACTAATACTCCATCCACAGTTCTCAAGAAACAGCAAGGGTTCCACCTTGGAGACACACACTCCTTTGTTCTCACAAAGCCACTCTGATTTTTGACTTCACAGCCTGTAGGTCAGGAGCAGGGTGCCACAACCTCACTACTATCCCCCTGTGCTAGGCTAAAACACATGCCCCTCTGAATCAGGGATGCTAGCAAACATAAAAACTCCTACAGGGCCAGGGGGCTCAAGGAAGAAGCTCATCGCATCATCCCTCTCCACCTAAAACATCAGCAAAAAAGAGCAGTAGTAGAGGATAAGTCATCCGTAAATGAAACATTTAATTAACCAAATATACTCTTCTTCATCCAGGCCATAACAGAATTTCCCATAAGCTGCCCAGTGACCTTTAACCTTTGAACCTTCAGATTTCACCTACATTAGATAGGAGTTTGGACTAGATAATCTCGAAAGTTCCTTTTAAATCTAAATTTTTAAAATTATGTATCATATATATTTAATCTTTGTAAGATTCGGTCTCACTAAAGTCATCCTATTACATTTTCTTGGGAAGTCAATGGAAGTTCCTATTTTATAAGAGATTCACAAACAGGAAGCTCTCCTTGATATGTTTCTTGTAAAGGTCCCTATTTCACTATTAACTAGGCAAACTCTTCCTGGGAGCTCAAAAATAAATGCCTTTCCCTCAGATGAATATGCAAATGACTTGAATATGCAAATCTAAAGACCGGGTCACTGTTACTAGGAAAACACTTAAATGGTAGGTACTACCATTTGCCTGAAAAGAAAAGAAGAAATGTAGGATACCTGGCAACCTGGCACGCATTTTTTTTTTCTTTTTTTGTGAGGAGAAGCGTGGAAAAGAGACAAATGTAACATTCAGGAGTAGCACTCTTTTGTGAGATATAGTCTTCAAAATATTTCGGTTGGCCTATTTTGCAACCAAGGCCTGGACTCCTCACAATTAAAGATTCCTGCTCTGCACAATAAACTTTTTTTTTTTCTATTTACCTAACACACTCAACTTTCCATAAACAGCTGGTGTATGGCTCAGTTATTACTGAGACCTTTCAGAGTACACAGAGCAATGGCTGCTCTTTAAATACAGTATAAAGATAAGGGTCTGGCCTACAATATGGCTGGACTTTTCTCTTGGCGATGCGTTCTTTTTTCCTCTCCCCTCCCCCTCCATGCAATGCATTCTTAAAGCATCAACTTTTTAGCCCTAAAGGGCAAAAAAGTGGCTATAGGCTTAGTGTCTATCTCTAACAAAACTATCATTCATCTGTAGTGAACTGAGAAAAATAGAAATAATATATAGTATGGTTTTTAAAAGAGAAATCTATTCCATTCATGAGTCCATGCTTTATTCTGAGATCATACCCTTCCTACATTTGGCTATTAAAGATCCTCACTTTTCCATCACAAAATGGACACAAAGGCATAAAGCCAGACACGGTGTGGCATGCCAACAGTCCCAGCTACTTGAAGGCAGGAGTTTGAAGGCAGGAGGATTGCTTGAGACCAGGAATTCGAATAACGTAGTAAGACCCTTTCAAATAAAAGGGGAAAGAAGGCAGCACAATTGTTTTTCTATCTTATCAAGTCACTGTCATTTAGGCATAAGCCTGGTGTGTTTATGACAGATTATAAAATGATGAGGACGGCAGAAAGTTAATGCTCTTCCTTGAAAAACTTACAACTTGATCATGTTCTTGGTCTCCCCATCACTTTTTTTATTTTATCGATTCAGCATGAAATCAAAATGCCTAGGAAGCATTCTCCTCTAGAATTAAGAATAGCTAGTCATTGTAAAGCTTAGTCATAAAAAGTATACAGACCACAGAGTTAGCAAAGATGGCAGTGACCAGAAACAAATCAAAATATATAGCCTACAAGATGAATGTGAACCCATGAGCCTAAAGACCCAGAAGCCTCAGGTTTGTACCAAAACTTAATGTGCATGGAAGAAACAATTCCAATGGAATGGGGGGTGCCTGGAGCATACTAGTGTTAGCAAATGGCAAAAATAAAATAAATAATAAAAAATAAATCATATAGCATTAAAGTTGGACTTCAAAGGCTAAAACATCTATTGATGTCCAAAGAAATAAGCAATTTAATAGCCACCAGAAGAACAAGCATACAAGAATTAATTTTAGTAGATCTCAAACTTGTCTTGAATCAACAGTCTTCTTCTCATATCACTGTGTTGGCTGAATATCACAATGCAAAATACCCACACAATAAGTATAAGAATTCTGGTTGGAGCCAGGTATGGTGGAGCATGCCAATGGTCCTAGCTACTTGGAAGTTTGAAGACAGGAGGATTGTTTGAGACCAGGAGTTCAAATAACATAGAGAGACCTTCCCAGTAAAAGAATGCAGCACAATTATTTTTTTCTCTTATTAAGGCACTGTCATTTAAGTATAAGCCTAGAGTTTTTATAACAGAATTCAGGTTTATAAGATGAAAGCGTAGTGAACAGGCTCAGATGGCTGTGGAAGCATATGTGTTCTTGGAAACTAAAAACCTCAACAAGGAAAAACACAAATATGGAGAGGAATGGAAAGGAGACAAATGTAACATTTAGGATTAGCACTCTGTTTCTACAAAAACATGAAAAAAATTAGCCAGTGTGGTGGCACGTGCCCACAGTCGCAACTACTTGGAAGGCTGAGGTGGACGGATCGCCTGAGCCCAGAAAGTCGAGGCTGCGATGAGTCATGATGGTGCCACTGCATTCCAGCCTAGACAAGAGTGAGACCCCAACTCAAAAAAAAAGAGAAAAAAGAAAAAAAGGCATTCCTGTGTGTTATGCGTAACAGACATAGTAAATATTTGTTTGCAGTGTTTGTTTAATGAGCCATCTCTTTAACTTTAAGTGAAATCAACAAAAAGGCCATAGGTGCATGGACGTGAGATTCAGATTAAAGTTAGTCTTAAAATAAAAATAAAATATGAACAGTGTCTTCAGAAAAAAAAAAAAAAAACTAGAAAAAAAAATCATTTACCCAAAAGGGTACGTGGTTGTACTTTCCACTGTCCTGTTGGCCATGCCCGTCTGAGGTGGCCCTTGGTAGCAGTGACCAGGAAACCAGTAGTAAGTCATCTGTCTCTGCATTAGCCAACTCATTCCTACTCCCAAAGTGTTCTTCCACATAGGGACCCTCTTGCCTCTCTTTCAACACTCCACAAGAGCCCTCTCCTCCTCAAAACCCAGTTCCGTTTTCATAGTCTATACACACACACACACACACACACACACACCCCTCGGCTTAGAAATCTCTCTCTAATTCTGCTACCCATTATATTTACATATTCAATAGGACATCGGATGACTGATACAAGTATTTTCTCTAGGATTGGATCAGGGATAATCTGGGATAACAAAGAATCTAAATATTATTCATCAAGTATTTTGGAAAAATTACAGTTGGCGATTCCATTATTCTAAGTATAAATATTTCTGCAGAAACAAAACCTCACTATCAGAATTCAATCTAACCTCAAAACAAACCATTACCTGTAACTATCAGAATTCAATCTAACCTCAAAACAAACCATTACCTGTGCTTAATGGACCAGAGCCGTTAAAATGCCACCAAGGAACCGGACCCATCTGGGCATTTGGTCCAGAAATTCTGACAGCAGAGCAAAGAGCCCAGATCGCTGACTCCCCTAATTAAACTTTCCCAAGGCTGTATATTCTGTGTATCACAAGCAAAGCCCTGGAATTCCCATCCAGAAGTTCTTACCTACCCAATTATGCCCATCTCTCCCTAAAACTTGTGTTACTAGAGTCTGTCTTTGAGGACTGATTGACACAAAATGACCAAATGGACTTTCAAACCCAAAGAAGAGGGCAGGCGGATGCCCTGACGATCTGGGCTGGTCCTGTCCTTCACTCTGGCCCCCACCACCCAGTGGGGTTAACTGGGATTGTTTTGTGTCCTTTCTCCTCTTTGATGCACTCTGGTATGAACATTTACCTCTCAGGGTGGCTGAGGACTGGGCAGAAGCCAGAGCTGACACAGAATCATTTTTTTTTTTGAATTGGAGTCTCACTCTGTCGCCCAGACAGGAGTGCAGTGGCCGCTCCCGGCCACCGCAGCCTTGACCTGCTGGGCTCCAGCAATCCTTCTGCCTCAGCCTTCCAAGTAGCTGGATCTACAGGCGCACACTACCATGCCCAGCTAATTTTTTGATTTATTGTAGAGACGAGGTCTAGCCAAGTTGTCCGGGCGGGTCTCGAACCCGCGGGCTCCACTCATCTCAGCCTCCCAAAGCGCGGGATTACAGGCTGAGCCACCGAGCCCGGCCAGAATCATCTTAAGGAAGTAAAAAGGAGAAGATGTCTACAGGCATTGAGAAAAAAGTTCCTAGGAAGGTAACTTCTGAAGACCTTCCCCAGCAAGGTCTTTAGGAAGCTGCCTCCCCTCACTGTCCTCACCAACACATACCTCATATGCTCTTCAACATACAGCAATTGAGATTTTACTCTCCAGTATTAAAACATTTAACATTTCTTTTTCAATGAAGGCTATCCTGAGCTTCTAAAGAGAGTTTTTTTTAATAGAATTAAAGTAAGGCTGAGAAACACTTCAACTTAATCCTCTAAAGTACATATATCACTTACTTGATTTCCAGCCACTGAGGTGGTACAGATGTGATGTTATCCAGCCATGAACAATTTTATATTTAATATTAAGTATATATGAAGTTGGGAATGACAGAGAAAGACTGGCAATCCAGAAGCCCAAATATTCTCTTACATGCCACGGAAGGGCTACTTGCTGGGACAAAATGAGGTTCCTTATAGAAAGAAACATCTACAAGGCCTGGTCCAACAGAGACATCCCTCAAATTACCAACATGGATTGTCTGTCTATACTGTGCCTGGCAATGGGCTAAATAATGGGAATAAAAGTGAGGTAAGAGGGAAACCCTCTCTTCAGGAGCCCACAGTCAGTAAGAGAGATACACTGCACACTAAATGTTATAACCCATGGGACAGTGACCTAGTAGCAACCTATCAAGTATACTTGGAGCCCAGAGAGGGAGAAAGACAATCTGCCCAGGAAAGGAACTCAGAAAAACTCCCATAGACATAGGTCACCACACCTGGACCACGGACCAGCATCTACCAGTCTATGGCCCATTAGGAACTGGGCTGCACAGGAGGCGGTGACCAGCAAGCAAGCAAGCAAAGCTTCATCTGTATTTACAGACTCTCCCCCTCACTCGCCTGAGCTCCACCTCAAGTTAGATCAGCAACAACATCAGATACTCAGAAGTGTGAACCCTAGTGTGAACTGTGTGTGTGAGGGATCTAGGTTGTACACTCCCTTTGAAAATCTCATGCCACTGCAGATCTGCACAATGAACACGATGCACTTGAATCATTCTGAAACCATCGCCCCCACCCATCCATGGAAAAAGTGTCTTCCATGAAACCTATCTATGATGCCAAAAAGGTTGGAGTCTGCTGCCATAGAAGATACAATACTTCAACTGGATATTAAAGAAAGAGCAGGAGTTAACTAAAAAGATAAGTGTGGGAAGGAATCCTTCAGACAAAAGAATCACACTCTAAACCTCTCTTTCTCTCCCTCTCTCCCTTCCCCTCCCATGACATTGGGTGAATAAAACTAATCTTTCAATTTTAAACTAGCTAAACTAGACTTTTTAATTATTCTTGAGTTTTCTCCAATAGCTATTTGTTTTCAGCTCATAATCTATTTTTAACATCTACAAAAGTGATCTAATAAATCTGCAGAGGTAGCAGAATTTTTACAACAGTAATAACACTAGGATGAAACTCGATACCATCGATTACCTTTATGGCCTCGTGTTCAGGTTCACACTTCAAGGCCATTCAGGTAGAAAGGAAGCTTCACTTGCTGCCTCAAGTTTTCACTTCATTTAGCACTTTTAAAATTCAGTATGAATTAATAAAATTCAAGAATTATGCATCTACTTTCAAACTAACATGTTTTCAGTAAATCGCTGATCACTTTATTTGAATAACAAGATTTTTACAAGATGATTTGTTATCCTTACCTCCATGGGAAAAGCTTTGAAATTAACCGTGTGCTCGGAACCACGCTGGTTTTCTCTTCCCCAGTGAAATCTAACTTCGTATAGTTCAAATTCATGCCCTTGAGGCAATGGTCCTCCTGACAGAACTGAAAAAGAAAATAAATTTTACTGAATTAGATCACAAATTTATTAGTACAGCATTATAAATATCAGAGACCTTCTTTACTTACCAAATAGCTTTCATAAGCTCTACGGATTAAATCCGCAAAGCCAAAATGAGAAATATATCTTGACTGTGAGGTGAACTTGAACTATCTAGGTTTGACTGAAATTCTTCTAGTGGCCATTCAGGTACAGTAGAAGTCCAAAACTAAAAATCTTGGTAATGACATGTACCAAGTTTAGGAGTAGACAAGGAAAACAAATTCCTCCCTGAGACTGAAACCTAGCACAGATTAGAAGACAAGACTATGGTTTGAGTCTCAGACTGATCAATAATTTGTATAGATCTATCAATAAATTAAATCATGTTGCAGATCATTCATTTGTACTAACAGGCTTTCCATTTAGAGAATAGGTGTATAGACTAACAATATTATCCATGAAGAGGATCAGTATTAAATCAAATGACAATGAAATCATACTTAAAAGACAGGTGGTCAGTCAGCATTACAATCAACACAAACAAAACTGTGATAAAATATTAACAATAAGCCAGGCTTGGTGGCTCAGCCTGTAATCCCGTGCCTTTGGGAGGCTGAGGATTGCCTGAGCCCGCAGGTTTGAGACCCGCCTGGGCAGGCGAGACCTCATCTCTACAATAAATCAAAAAATTAGCT
>NW_007253837.1:129358-143074 GCF_000164805.1 Carlito syrichta | reverse complement strand
GAGGCTGCGGTGGCCGGGAGCGGCCACTGCACTCCAGTCTGGGTGACAGAGTGAGACTCCAACTCAAAAAAAAAAAAATTAACAATACTCAAAATATTAACATCAGTCCCACAAAATTCTCTCTTTTTCTCATTTCTAGATTTCATCCAGAACTTTGTCCCCAACAAGGGCACAATGAAGGATGATGAAAAACACATTTGCACGAGAATGTCTTAAAGCAATAAAATACTTTCGTTAGTTAAAAATGCCCCGACTGCATAAGCACAAACTTGAAATACAGTTATTTTTTTAAATGGCCAATTTCAATATAAATAAAGGTTGTTTAACTCGGGGCATTTTTCCTCTAGCAACTCCCAATTCTAAATGGTATCAGCTAAAAATTGTAGATTATTTAGCTAAAAAAAAAAATGCATCACCACCCCACCCTAGAACTAGGTTCTGTGAAACAGAATATCATTCACACTTGGATTGTCTTTGAGGAAAAAGCAGGAGGACACAACAGAGACCAAACTTCTCTCAAGGAAGAATTCTGTCATTCATTCCCTAAAACTCAAAGGAAAAGAAAGTGAATTAGTGCAGCAGTAGTTATTTGTCTGGCTGGTTTTCCAACTAATAACTTGTTCCAAAAAGAATCTAAGGCTGCTTAGGTTAAGTTACATACAATAGAGCCAGATAGCACAAATTAAGAAGAAGAAAGGGAAACAAAAAAAGAGGAAGAAAATAGATGGAGAAGCAGGGCTATGGTACAAAATCACCAAGTCCAAGTCTCTGCTAAAGGTGCCCTACAAATCTGGTCCTAAGCTTTCTTCCAGCTCAAGCAAAGACGAAAAACAGCACCCACAGCAAAAGCTTTAATTTCTCAAGTGGATACATGTAACATGGAGGGGAATGGAAGGCGAGGGACATGGCTCTTAGGATAAGGCGGTCTCATAAGATTTTAGCACTCCTCCTCGGGAGTGGTCTCATGTAAGTCACACAACAAATCGGAGGGATTAGTGTTAACATCTTCATGGTAAAAGGAGAAAAGTAGAATGAGAGGGACTGAATGTGGCCTGCCATGGTCACCCCACTAGCAAGCTCCAGGACAGAGCCTGGAACTCGAATCTCATGACCCTGTCTCAGACACGGACAGGGAAACCCAAATTTCAGTATCAGTGAGCATGAACTAAAACACCGTGACTCCTCTGAGCCTAGGTTTCCTAACTGCAGCTCCTCTTTAGAGAACTACACTTCATCTTATTTCCAAAGACAATAACAAAAAGACTATTTTAATATATGGATCAGAAATGTTTACATATATTCAGAACTACAGTGTAGACTCACTCCATCTTCCTCTTCAGTAAACATCCATTTAGGGATTTAAGAATGTATGAAATGTTTTATTTCAGCCAGAGTGCCACAGTTCTGAATAACCTCATAACTCACTCCTTTTCCTTGGTTGTCCAAATTTGGTCTTAAGAAAAATCGGGAAGGAGACTGGGAGTCTACCCACTGTGTACCCCACCTCCCAAACCAAAAAGAAAAACTATTCTTCTAAGTCTCACACTGCACCCTAGCATGCATTATCAGAAGTGGAAAACACACCCCTCACCATGTGTAGCAACAACCTAACCTCAGGCCGCAGCAGGTGAGTTCTGTGACAGTCTATTTTTAAAACAAGACAATAAAATTGTCTTAGAGAAGGCTCAGTTCCACATGGCTAAGGAAAAAGAAAAGAAAGAGAATTGTGAAATGAATCACATGTGAAACGGAAAGAGGATTTTACAAATCTCTCCCCAAAACCCCTTCATCACATACACTAAAATACACACACACACACACACACACACACACACACACACACACACACCTACTAGTGCTACCTTATGGAAATGGAAATGGATGATACAGCTGGTCTTGACTGTGATTTCAGAAGGCCAAAAAGAAATCTATGATTCAGAAATCTATTCCCCATGTGACCAGTGCACAATATTTCTTTAACAGCAATGAAACCTTTCATTTAAAACTTGGAGATAGCACTAATACTTTTTAAAAACACCCTGGAAATTCAAACTGCACAGACCCATGTTTTGAGAAGTTCAAGGTTCGTCAGGAGTCCATTTACTCATCCTTTCAGCAGACATTTTTTGATCATCTACTACGTTGTACCAGACAATTTATTAAGTGCTGAAGGTACAATGGTTTTGACAAAACAAAGTCCTCTAGTATGGATTTTACATTCTATTAGGTTGAAATACATATTCATACATGATGAAGACCAAGTTTTTCTGAGTGATATTTGGTCACTACATGGCAGGCTCATTGGCTATGAGGTCATTAGGTTCAACAAAAGTACAATGAAACAATGACATTCTATGAGGTGGAAAGGAACACAGAGAAAGGAAACATTTTGACCAGGCCTGGTCCCCCAGGGAGTGGTGACAAAGAGGTGGCTTTCAGCCAGGATTCAGGCTGTGGGCACCTTTCACTTCTGCTGCAGATAAAGAATCCAAAGTTAAACCACATTAAAATCATATGGCTGTACAAAGCTATAAAAAGTGGCAACATACTCAATTTAGACTTTTACGAGGTACCAAGTAAAAATAAAAGCATTACCTGTTTATCCCCAAGAATGGTGGTGTTTATAGACTAAAAGTAAATAACAACTCTGTTTTATCCATTTGTCTCCATTCTCTTAAGGTATTATTCTCTTTTTTCACAGTTCACAAAAAAAAAATTTATAAGGAAACCAGTCGTACCAAAAGAAATACACTTTCCCTACATTTATGAAGACCAAATTCTGCTGAGTGATACTTGGTCACTACTTGGCAGGTTTACTAGTTGTGATGTCATTAGGGTCAATAAAGTTACTATGAAACACCATGAAACCTGTCCTGATGATGTGCTGAATTTCCTTAGAATAACAAACTTGTGAAAAGAATATAAAATACACTGACGCCATTGTCATGGCCTTCATATTCCTTAATGTTCTTTAATAGGCTTGGTCATTGCACTTATGAGAAGTGAAAAGAGCTTCCTGAGGGAGCGTCTGTAAGACTTGAGAATGCCATAAACATTTGATGTATATACATTTATCCAAATCTATCTATGCCTCTGTAAACCTTTGCTGAAAACAAATTACCAGATAACTCAAAGGCTGTTGCTCAAGGTTATACCCTCTCATTCATTTGAGTTCAACACACAGCTCTGACATGGACTCTATGCCAGACCATTAAGTGTATAAAGCAAGAAGGATCCGGTCTTAGTGCTGGCCAGGCAGTCTCAGTACTTAAGGAACTAAACCTAATAGTCTAAATGAAATACAACAGTAGCAGTAAAGGGAAGTGCACCAGTACTAGAGGAGCACCAGGCAAGAGACAAGCCAAAAACAAGCAGGGATCACAAGTCAGAGAAGGCTTTCCCAAGAAGACACCTGCCAAGCTGAGTCTTGAAGTGTGAGCTAGAAATGAAGAGTGCATTCAGAGCAGAGAAAAGAGCCTCAGAAAGGCTCAGAGATATGAACTAGCTTACATGTGTTCCAAGAGAATAAAATTCGAGGTTACCAGCAATGAAAGGCAGTTTCATTGAGGTGGGTATCAGGGAAGATTTGCAATCTGTGCTCAGAAACTGGAGTTTATCCTTCTAGAAACCACTGAGGGCCTTCATGCAGGGGACTAATATGATCATATTTGCATTTTAAAGTATTATTCATACAGTGTCTGCATGGATACAAAATAAAGAAGGGCAAACCCAACGAGCTAGACAGTTCCTGTCATAGCCCAGGAACAGACGGCAAGGCCAAGAGAAGGAGCCTGCAGAGCCATGCTCCAACATGGAGGGGCCCAATACCAGGAGGTCCCCCGAAAGATCCAAGAGCCCAAACTGTTCATTCTTAAGAGGCTTAAAGATTTTATACACTCAGAGTACTTTTAAGGAATCCCAAATGCATTTGTAAAACTTTCTGAAAATAGCATTAATGGGTTCCTTTTTTAATATTTGAAGCCTTAAGAACAAAAATTTTTCAATATTTTAACTGTCTTTAACTTTTAACCTATAGCTTTATTTTATATTAAAGAATACACTTCTTCAGCTCCTAAGGGTAGAGATCACAGCCATGGCACCAAGAAGAAGCCAGTCAAACTGGACAAAGTGAAGCAGATTACAGCAACAGTCTAGGTAATTCAAGTCCCCTAAAGTTAGCCAGTCATAAATGTAGTCATAAATAAATTCAGCCTTGACATTTCATATAAATAAAAAATACAGAACCTCTTTTCAGTGAAAATAACTTTAAATAATTTCATCTTTAAATCAGCAAGGTTGCTAAGAAACACTGTAAAAAGTTGTCATGTTTTTGGCAAAAAAAAAAAAAAAAAGATGATTAATGATAACAATCACCTAGGCTAAAATTAGTATTGAGAATTATAAGAGACCCAGAAGTAAAATTTTCTAATTAAAGTTTCTATATAACAAGTTACAGCAAAGGGCACAAATGACCTGTCTTGATTAGCAATCTCCCATAACGATGGTCCATTAAAAATGTCATTACCCTTAAGGCACTGCTTACAGCCAGATGGAACGACATTCTATTGCACAAGCTTAGAAAGTCTCAAACTTTCTTACTCCTTAAGTATCAAAACCACTAAGGCTAGAAATTTATAATTATATTTTTAGACTTGCGCTACTCTTTATACCACTGTAGAGATGTTAAATTTTAATTCATTTGTGTACCTTAAGTATGAAGACTCCTGAGTGCAGTAATCCATTTGTTCTACTGAGAAATTAAATGATATATGTGGCGGCCTCAATAAAATTCTCCATACTCAGGAGATAAAAGGACCAGTCGTCTGATCAAGTCACACCTGAAATGCAATGTTTGGTCCAACTCCATGTTAGGAGAGACTCTGCTACCTTGAAACACATCCAGATCAGAAGTACATGAACAGTGACAGGCCCCGAAGGGTTTTCCAGTCACGGGGTTCCACTCCTGGCCATCTCTCTAACAACACCATCCTCTCCCCTGATCTCCATCACTAACCCCTGAAGTTCTGTGGATTGCATCTCTGAAATCCCTCAGGTCGTCTCTCCTTTTCCACTGACACAGCAATGACGGCAGTCTTGGTTAACTGAGTCTCTTGCACTAACCTTCAAACGGGCTCCCAATCTCTCCCAGATCCCATCTCATTCAGTGCTGCCAGGTTAATTTGCCTAAAGCAACACACTAATTATGACTTTATCCCATAGGAAAAAAAGACTCTGTTCAGGATCTCTCATTAATTTGCTCCAACATTTTCTCTCTCTTCTATTTCCCATTAACCAGCATTATTGTGAATACATCTTCTCTGCTAAGCATCCTGCAGAATGCGCCTCTCTGCATATGATCTCTAGAACTTCCCATATCCAAGTATTTTTTGCAAGCTGTCCCCTCTTCCGACCCACCCCAGGCTCTCCATATCCAAATGCTATTTGAGTATGATTTATATTTATCTTATTCATGTACATAATACCTTGAATCAAAGATTATCTCTGCAGGCCAGGTGAAACCAGTGAACCTGTATGTTCAGTTCACAGGTGCACAACTCCAGCTTCTCCTAACACAATAAACATAAAAAATAATACTTTCAATGCAGTTTGCCAGTTTCCCGCAGTCCCCATCAGGCCCTACTGACTCCCAACACTGCAAACAGAGCAGAGGGTCGACAGATATTTACAATCTTTTGCTCTCCTGGTTGCTCTCATTTGTAGCATCTGCCTAGCTCTCACAGACAAGTGAGTATTGAGGGATGAAAGATTGTCACATGAACAACATTTGAAGGACATAAGTATCTCTGAAAGGAAAATAAGTCAACTGCATGATATGATAACTACAGTCAGTGTTTCAAAGGATGCCATGTAAAAGAACAATGATATTTTTCTATGTAGGTCCAGAGACCTAAAACTGAAACAATGGGGGAGATCACAGAACCTTTTGACTTTCGGAATTGTTCAAAGGCAAAACAGATTTCCTCATGAGGAATGAACTTCTCTTCCCCGAGCTGTTCAAGCCAAGGCTGCCCAACTTGCCAGAGGGCCTAGGTCAGAAGGCTGAACTGGCTGTACCTGTTCCATTCAGAGAACCTATCACTGCAGCTCTTTTCCCAAGCCGCATTATGGGAAAACACTGAGTGAAGTAATGTACAATCTACATGGATGCAACACTCATGAGGTGTGTGCAGTAAGGAAAGAGGGTGAAGGAGAAAACCGTGAAAAACCCCATTATTTAAGAATAGTGGAGCGTAAAGAGTTGACAGAGAAAACGCAATCAAAATTAGGAAGCAATGTTAAGAAACCATGTGACAGAGACTAACAGGAGAGTGAGTTTCCAAATATTCCATTTCCAATGGAGTGTAGTTAAAGTATTGTAAACCCATTAAAGTACCCATCAGATTTAGTAGATGTCAACATCATTAGTGACCTCCGTCAGAGAAGCTCTTTCCAGCAAAGTCACAGGACTAGTGAGTTCATGCTCATGGAAACCCTCAAATTTGATTTAAGGCTACATCTCCAGATAGGATTATTATATACAGGGACAATATCATCAGGATTATGTTAAAAGCTTTAGTTTGATGGGTCTTTTTTTTGAGTTGGAGTCTCACTCTGTTGCCCAGACTGGAGAGCAGTGGCTGCTCCCGGCCACCGCAGCCTCAACCTGCTGGGCTCCGGCGATCCTTCTGCCTCAGCCTTCCGAGTAGCCGAATTACAGGCGCGCGCTACCATGCCCAGCTAATTTTTTGATTTATTGTAGAGATGAGGTCTTGCCTGCCCAGGCGGGTCTCAAACCCACGGGCTCAGGTAATCTACTCACCTCAGCCTCCCAAAGGCGCAGGATTACAGGCTGAGCCACCGAGCCCGGCTGATGGGTCCTAATATTTAAATTATACTACAGTTGTTGTAACCCTTTTTGGCAATTCTTTAAAATTTTTTATATCAATAGGGCAGAAAAAAAAGAAGAAACTAAGTAGTCTAGGCCATCAACAGCCTTGGAGAGGACTGAGATTTCAGCAGAGCGGTGGATATGAAGTCAGCTTTAATTTTGAAAAAAAAAAATTATGCTTATTGTGTAATCTTTTTAAACTTAAAAGTACAGCATGCTGTACTTGCAGGTGGCACCTCCAGTTAGACAAGGAGGGTTGCACTCAAACATTTATCTTCCCTCCCTCCTCGATCCTGGCTAAATAAAAAAGGCACAAATCTGCCAGGGCAAAATGAAACAAGAGTGAGATAATAGCAAAAGAGAAATTCCAAAAAAATTGGGGTAGGGGAAAGCTGGAAACCAGACTGAAAGGCAGCTGATTTAGCAAAACAGAGATAGCCAAGAGCTAAGCAACTATAGAAAGGCCACAAGAGACAAGCAATTCCTACCACAGAATCCAGGTGCTGTGGTTTGAATGCTCACGTCCCGTCTAAAATTCATGTTGTAACTTAATCCTTAGTGCAATATATAAGAGGTGAGACCTGTAGGAGGGTGAATGGGAAGAGGGATCTGCTCTATGAATGCAGTAAGACCCCTTATAAAAGGGCTCAAAGAAAACCGTGTGGTCCTTCTGCCTTCCACTGCATGAGGACAAAGCAACAAGGCACCAACCATGGAGCAAAGGGGAACCCTCACCTGATGCCAACTCTACCACTGCCTTGATCTTGGACTTCCTAGCCTTCAGCATAATGATAAGTAAATTTCTAATACTGATAAATCATCCAGTGCAAGGTATTTTGTGACAGCAGCAAAGACTGAGGAGGAAGAAGCATTGGATACTCATGAATGTGAGGTACAGAGTAGGAAACTGAAGACAGAAAAACAGATTTAAAGTCTCTTAAGGAGCAGTGAAACCTCTGGAGCCCATCCCACTGTGGTTAGGTAACTACCTTTTACCCTCCCTGGCAGAAGATGAAGGGAATTTGGGCATGCCAAATGGCGACACTCTCCTATCTGTGCCAGCAACCGGAAAGCTGGTAAGCCAGTAGGCAGCTGTGAGCTACCCCAATCCCCAAACAAAAACAAAAAAACAAAAAAGGAGTTAGGAAAATTCCAGAGAAACTAACATAAGCTACAAAGATTCCTCGAACAACATGGCTAAGGTCTTACCTGATCATGTTACCATGAAGCCCATCAGGCCTCAATCATTGCCCACATGCACAGAGCTTCTGATTCACTTCTTAGACCTATTGTTAAATGTGAACCAAGAGCCAAAGATCACTAGATCTTGGAGGAGAACCTCTGAAATAAAAGAGAAAAACCAAAACAAATAGAAGGAACCCAGAATAAACAGAGATAGGCAGAGAACAGAAAAGAAGCAATACAGAAAGAATGAAGAAAAATCCCGCATTCATGAAATAAACACTGGCTGTTGTATTTTAAATTTAAAAAAAAAATTCATAGAATAAGCACTTTTTTAGAAATTAAAAATTAGGAGAGCAGAAATTAAGAGTTCAGTACAAAGACTGAAAGATTACAAATTGAGGTAATCTACCAGAAAGTAAAGGAAAAAGGCAAAGAGAAAGTAGGAGTTACAGAAAGAGCGGGGGCAAAAGAAAAAAATTATCAGTGACATAATACAAGAAATTTAAGAAAATGTCTGACAAATCAAAGATACAATTACCTGAATTGAAATGACCTGCCAACTGCCCAGCACAGAGTGGGCAAAAAAAGATAAAACACCAAGGCACACGGTTGTAATATGTCAAAGCAACAGCAATAAAGAGAAAACTGGAAAAGGTTCCAGGAAAAGAAAAAGGAAAAAAAAAGGCACTAGAGGGAGCTGAAATGCAGAATGGAACTAGATCGTTCAACCACAACACTGGAAGCTGGAATGCATCCAACATCAATCACGTCAAGAAACACTTCTGACAAGGCCTGCTCCTCCAGGCAAATTCCAGTCACATGCAAAGTATAATAAAGACACTTGCAGACACACAAGGCATCTGAACGTGTGGCCCTCATATGCCTCTTTTCTAAGGAAGCTCCTGGAAGATGAACTATAGAAGACGATAAGCCAAGAAATCCCCTGAAATGAGGAAGCAACCCAAAAAAAAGGATGGCATGGTATTCAGGAAAAATGGAATCCGACACAGGAGACAAACAGAGGGCTGTCCTCAGCATGAGGCCCAGGAGTTGCAGGTGGAGGCTGTCGAGGAAGCCTGGAGAACAAGCGCTCCAGAAAAGGCAGGAGGAAGAACAGCCTTCCCAGGGAAAAAGGAAGGACAAGGAGGAGCAAGGTAAGGAACACCACTTGAGGCTTGGGAATGTCCTGAGAGAAGATCAGCATTCTGTCAGAGAGTCTGAAAACAAATTCATAACAGGTAAATAAAAAACTCAATAAACAAAAATACATTCATCCCAAGAAAAACAACACATTGTTCAATAAAGGAAGTCGAATGTAGTTTCAGCTGGAAACAATAGTTGGTTGCATAGTTGTAATAATGAAAACATTGAGTATGAATTTAAATAAAAATTCATTTAAGTGGGTTGGGGTATGGGGGATGAGAAATTATTTAATGGATGTACTGTACACTATTCAGGTGATAGCTATATTAAAAGCCTAGACTTCACCACTATGCAATATATGCGGGGGGAGCCAAAAAAATAAAAGCCCGGAATTTATTTATTAAAAGTTGTACATTAATTCTTACATGTTTAAACTTCGGTCACCTTCAAAGTACTCTCCACTTGGTGCAATACACCTTTTAGAGCTTCTGCCGCTTTTTCTTTCACATCGGCAAAACATTTTCCTTTGAGCACTTTTTTCATCCAGGGAAACAAAAGACAAACATCTCTCAGGTGAGATGGGGTGACTAGGGAGGATGGAGCATGCGTGTCACGTGTTTTTGGTCAAAAATTGCTGAACACTTCAGCACGGTGTGGGCAAGTTGTTCGTGTAAATCACCCGTCATGAAATGGGCAAACGCACTGAAAGAATCTCCAAAAATAAATAAATAAATAAAATCACTGAAGCCAAACGCAGCCTCTCACAGCACTGGGCAGGGTATAACCAGAGGCAGGGAGAAACACAGTACTATTCAACTATTTAAATTATGTTTATATTCTATTTTGAGATCGATAAAACTTCATTTAAGTAAATGAATGATGAGGTGTTCAGAGTTTGCAGACTATTCCTTTGAGGAGCTTAAATATACTAGAAAAAAATAATAATAAACCAGTTGAGGCATGGTATCTTTGGTTACCTTTTCTTAAGTCTGCAGAAATATTGAAAGGGGAGAAACAATAAGGAAGAAATTAGGATGGTGACAGAAAATAGGGAATCTGAAGGAAAAGGTCTCCAGGGAGGCAGAGAATAAGAGCTCAGGGTCACGTGTATCCAAATCAGGCTTAGACAGAAATACAGACAGTTCTTCCTCAGTGGTCAGGAAAGAAAGAGAGACCAGGATAAAAGCACAAAAAGCTAGCTGAGGAAGAAACACATCTCATGGCTAGAGGGTCAGATGCTGTCTTTTGGGGTGAGACAGAACATCAACAAAAACTGAATGTTTGAGAAAGTACCAAAGAAAATGGTAAATTCAATTTGATGAAGTAAAGTTTATCTTAGCACAGGACTGAACACACACTATGTTCGTTGAGTATTTGTACTTAGTCACTCCCTAGGCTCCCACAATCCTTTGCATCATATCATATGTACACTAGCACTTTATTTTATTTTATTTTATTTTATTTTCGAGTTGGAGTCTCACTCTGTCACCCAGACTGGAGTGCAGTGGCCGCTCCCGGCCACCACAGCCTCGACCTGCTGGGCTCCGGCGATCCTTCCGCCTCAGCCTTCCAAGTAGCTGGAACTACAGGCGCGCACTACCACACCCGGCTACTTTTTGATTTATTGTAGAGATGAGGTCTCGCCAAGTTGCCCAGGCGGGTCTTGAACCCACTGGCTCAGGCAATCCACTCACCTCGGCCTCCCAAAGCGCTGGGATTACAGGCTGAGCCACCGAGCCCACACACTAGCACTTTAAAAAATTGTATTTTCACTACACTGTGAATCCTCAAGAATCAATTTATACCACCAACACTCACCACGGTGCTTGACATGAAATGCACTTCTGTTGTTTGGATAACAAACATTTATTTCCAGAAGTACAAATGCATGTCCACACATCAACACATACATAACAAACATGTGCTACCTTAAAATGTTTTTTGTTTACTAGAATAATCAGCATTCAATAATTTTCCAATATAATTTTTAAAATAGTAAATAATGCCCCACTATAAACCCATACCCTTCAAAAATTCTGACTTAAGTTGATATTTACATTTGAAACTGTCTCTTTGAGCACATATACAACCTATAATCTCTTGGACAATGTCCATACCTTGATTAAACTCAGAACAGCTAGGAAGACTACATGAATCTATGACTGTCTCATAGATTCTAAATTAAAGCTCAGAAACATTCACAATGAATAAAAAAGTCATAGCTGAAAAATCAATAACTACTTTGTCTAATAATAAACCTAAAGATGTTATGATTTGAAACATCAACTTTTATCACAGGAATTAATTTGAGCATGTTTATCATGCATGTTCTAATATTTCAGCATACTCTAATTTTGCATTCTTTCCAAGAGGGAAACACAGTTATCATTCACTATGAAATGCATGATATTCGTGCTAATTTTTTTTTAAATCTGCTTTCCTCTCCCCTAAAATTAAGCCCAAAACCAATTTCCTTGGTAATTACTCAACCCCTTTTCCACAAAACACTTTAGATTGATCCACCTCAAATAGGCTCAGATAGAAGATGGGAGCGATTAAAAAAATAAATAAAGGCAAAAACTTTGTCACCTAAATCTCTGGTTGAGCTTAGAGAATGTTTCTGATTGCTACTAGTTTAAATTATTCCTGACATATTAATATGGTAGAGAAAATTAACTTGAAAAGTCTATCTTGAAAGCCAGATCACATCAATAAATTGTAATATTTAGTTTCACAAAGTAGTAAAACAGAGAATTATGAACATCTAAGTGATTTAAGCTAGTCAACAACTTAGGAAAAATGCAAATCGGTGCACCCATATACACCTTTCCTCATATTCCACAAAGTATAAGATGACCAAACTCAAGTTGTTCCAGTAACAATACACAAAGCAGAACAACCAACTGGTAACTTCATAATTTCACCCTTGTATCCTTTCAAGAAAATAATTCCCAAAGGATGCATTTTATATATATATATAAAGGTATCCTGAAAACAGAGCCATATTAGTTGTACCTTTAAAATCATACAGGTTAAATCAGAGTTCAATAGCTCCATGCTGACTTCTAGTTTACAAGAGCACACAAATGTTATCTTCTGAAATACCTGATTTTGACTTCAGGATAACCTGAATGGTATGTCCGTCGTTGGTGACTTCACAGTCGCGGCAGACCACATAATTTGGAGAGAGGCGGACATCCAGCAGCGAGGGGTCATATCTCGCTTCTCTTGAATTTAGGTTAATAGGAGACTGGTATTCCCCATTAGCATCAGGAAACACCAAGCCCCACTCAACACCTAAGGAAAGACGAAGCAAATTAAGAGCAGGTTTTTTAAAAAAAGTTACAGTAAGCTTTATCAGGTAAAAACTAGATTTAAATGCCTTTATGAACCTTCACATTATGAAGACAACTATGACAGCCATCACTACACAGCTGATTCCTCTAATTTCATCAAATACCACACACAAAATCTGGACTAACAAAATTCTATTTGCATTTGTCCACCTAGGTGTAATAATTCATGACTCTAGGAAATTTAGACCACCTTAAATGATTAGAAAACTACCACAACAATCTCCTTTGCTCATTAGTTCAATTAGATTTGGTACTTGGGAGATAGCTGTAACTTCCAAGAGGCTATCTGATGCTAGTAAATAAACACCTCATCAAAAATGCAATACATTTCCAAAATACACTCTTTCCAATTTTTTTATAATTACAATTATATATTCTCTATTTGTTTCAATATAGACAGCAAACATCAGCACCAACGAATGGCAAGCTTTAATAGGAGCCCTACGTCTTCAGGGATCAACTTAGGAAACTAAGTTCTTTGCTTGTTTGTTTTAAAGGCAACCCCCCTGGCTGTCTCCAGACTCAGTCTGACTAGGTAGGACAAGTTTTAGGAAGAGCTTGAGCGTTGCTAGTATCCTCCGCAGGAAGACTAGAGGCACAGACACCCTCTCCCCACAGAGTCCTCCAAGCAGCAAGAAATAAAGTTCACTGACGCTGCCTCCTCGAGGTGTGGGTAAGTCGTCCCGCTGCTCTCCTTGGCTACTCCGAAGGAAAGGTCCAGCCTAGGCTTAAGGGTTCACTCGCCCTCCCTCTGGCCCGCAAGTTCGACCGCCAGCGCCGCGGCCGGCTCCCTGGCACGAACGCAGGCGGCGGGAGCACGCAGGCGGCGGGCACACCTCTCTGGAGCGCCTCCCGCCCCGAAAGGGGCCAGGCAAGGGCCCGAGACCCCCGCGGGAACGAGGGCACGTGGGGGTGCTGTGAGCACGCGACAGCAACAGGGCGAGAGCCCCGCGCTCGGCGGGACGCCGACACGCCGTCGCCGGACCCCGGACCCCGCCGCCCCGCAGCCGATTACCTTCCTCGTAGCCCCACTCCACGCCCTCCTCCTCTTCCTCCTCGTCCTCCTCTTTCTCGGGAAAGGCGACGGAATCTTCGATGAAGCTCAGGTCAGCCATGGGAAGGCCGCGGGGCCCCCGGGCGCTG
>NW_007253837.1:105719-129055 GCF_000164805.1 Carlito syrichta | reverse complement strand
CATTATAAACCCGGCCGGGGCGTGGCTGGCGCGCGCGGGCCCGCCCCCTTCGCCCCGTGGCCCCCGGGCCGCGGGAGCGCACGGCCGGGAGCCAGCTCCGGGCTACCTGGCCGGAACCTCCGAAACGAAAAGCGAGCCCCCGCCCTCCCGTCCCGCGGGGTCACCCCCGGCACCTCCTGGCGCCCCCCACGCCGCTTGCTCTCTCGCTGCGCCTCCCGCGCTCGCCTTCCAGAACCCGCAAGTCTCCCAAGGTCAGTCCTCGGGACCCCGTGTGCCCGGCCTAGGCCCGGGACTTTCTCCCCTCGTACTCCAGGAAGTACCAAAAAGCGGGGGGCGGGGGGGTGAGGGAAAGAGGGAGCTGGGAGACCCCGTCACAAAATAAATAGGGGTTCCCCAGCCGAATCTCTAATTTATTACTGTTTACTTTTTAATGCGTCTTAGAGCACAGTGGAAACAAGTATGGGAATTTTCCCGAAAAGCCTGTAGTCTCTAAAAATGTTTAAGAAAAAAAAAATTGTAGTCTAGAGAAGTAGATATAATTAGGGAAATTTTTTCATTAAAAAAAAAAAAAGGCAGGGCTAGCAAAAGGCAACAAAGAGAAGCTGTCTGGTGTGTTTCAGAGTCTAGGGTGCTACCACAGGCTCACCTTGCTTGTGTACACAGTTCCCCATCGCCTAGTGAAATCGTGTAAATAATGAAGTGTACCCATTGCGTAACAAAGAGGAACTTTCCTGATCCAAAGAGGTGGCACTGTTACCTCTTAAACATGCTTCACAATCCAGAGTTCATGACTTCAGTTCTCTGTTCCCGCGTGTTTTTAAAGCCCTAATCAATAATCCCTAAGCAGGTCACCTCCACATTTTTAGAAATATATGTGCATAATAAACTCAGATTTGGATCTGAAGTACAATTTGTTTATTATACGCTCTATGCATACACCAAAATGTCTATTAGCAACTTGACTAGCCTATTCCTAATTCATACCATCCTGATGAATGGTTAATTCCTCCATGAGGATGGAAATGAACAGTCTGGGAATTTGTAGGGAATTTGTCCTGGGATCCTTCACTGCCTGCTCAGCACCTCCACTTTTTTAGAAAGGCATTTCACAAGCTATTACAAACTTCTCCAAAAAGTGGATTGGGATCCAAAGGGGAAAGGGCGTGGAGAGGAAGCTCAAATTCATCAGTTCTGCCACTTTCTGGAAGGTTTAGTCAAATAGGTGAAAACCACTGGCCAACTTTAGCTTAAAGGATACCTGTGGATTTCAAGCATTCTTGCCCTTTCTCTTTCCCCTGTAACACAAAGACCTCTGGCCTCATCTTCCATTGTAAGGAGTTCTCAGATAGCTTAACAAAGCATGACACCGTTCAGAAGACTGAACCAGTCTGAGAAACTAAGTTATTTCTTCACTCACTGCATTCCAGGTGTTTTTCAGCAGACACTCTTCTGCATCTCTGGAAGCATGGGACTGAGAGAAGCAGAAGCCTGCCCTAAAGTCATAGCTATTAAAAATTATAAGCACTACTGCAAATATAAACCCACTTTCCACTAAAGTTCTTCTAAAAAAGACGTTTCGCTTCTTTTTCCTTTCTTATAAACTTTTTAACAATCTTCAATTTGTTTCTTTTTAAAAGAAACACATTAATCAAATGTCACAGCTAATGTAGCCCGTACAAAGGCTATGAAGGACTTTGTTAATAAAATCACTTTGCTAGCCGGGCTCAGTGGCTCAGCCTGTAATCCCTCGCCTTTGGGAGGCTGAGGTGAGTGGATTGCTTAGCCCGCGGGTTCGAGACCCACCTGGGCAACTTGGCGAGACCTCATCTCTACAATAAATCAAAAAAATGAGCTGAACGTGGTAGCGCGCACCTGTAGTTCCAGCTACTTGGAAGGCTGAGGTGGAAGGATCGCCGGAGCCCAGCAGGTCGAGGCTGTGGTGGCCGGGATCGGCCACTGCCCTCCAGTCTGGGTGACAGAGTGAGACTCCAACTCGAAAAAAAAAAAAAAAACCTAAAATCACTTTGCTACTCTGAGCTCATCAGCAATGTCGATTCTTCTCTGCCTCCAAATGTGCCTAGATGTGATATTGTAGCCATTTTGTGACCACCAATTGCATTTAAAGTATAACATAAATCATTGAGATATTGCCAAATGATAAGACAGCAAAATC
Organism: Carlito syrichta; assembly: GCF_000164805.1. NCBI lineage: Eukaryota > Metazoa > Chordata > Mammalia > Primates > Tarsiidae > Carlito > Carlito syrichta. Next base: position 126,882 of record NW_007253837.1, on the reverse strand, counting down.
ACCATAGGAAAAAACTGATTTTTCTATGAATAAATGGTGTGCCATATTTACAAAAGGTAGGGTGAACGATCTAATTATTAATATTGAATCTTGCAGTGAATAGGCAATCTTGCAAATAGCCAACAATGTATCACCATTCAAAAATGCAGTTGACTATTAGACAAACCTATGTTGGCCCATATTTGTTCTTTTTTAATTGTTCAACATCATTTGTACAATGTGGCTATCTCGTGTATGCAAGCTAGATCTCCCTGTTCAGACACATAAGCCATTGCATTAAGCATCGACATATTCAATTAACAGCCTTAATTGCTTTGAGACTGTGGGCTTCAGATTTCTGCTAATTAACAGCACCTTAAGACCTTCTCTTCCCAGGTCCCTGTACTATATTACCACCAAAGATGGAATTTCTATTTCTAGTTATTATAAGGTGTCTGTCACTAAAATATCTAAACACACAGATCAAAGATATAGGCCAATGCTTTGATTTATGAAATAGAGCACACACATCTAAATCCAATATCAGAGAATCTAAAAATACTCATGTTCTGTATTGTGAACATAAGTACTCCACATATCCTTTTAATGACTTTAAATCACCTCTCAACCTAATATTGTATCTGATCCTTTAAATTAACTTTATATTGCTCGCATTTAGTGTTTCTATAAGTAAGGCCAAGCCACATCAGTAGAATGATTTATTAAAACTAAGACCTATATAACTAATTACCATTTGATATTGAGGGAATAGAAATAGAAATACCTGAAAAGGACATAGTAATCTAGATGTCAGAGGAACAGAAATACTAAGATTGCTTTCCAGCATCCCAATGTACCTACAGAGCCCTCTCCTCTTTATCTTTCTCACTGTTTTACTACCTTACCGAGACTTTCTTATTGTATTGGTAAGTTTGGGCCCTACAGTAGCATTAGCAATTATTACCTTCTTCTTTTTGTGTGCACCTTATGCTCTGGGATCACCTGGAGGCTAGAACTAACATGCATGTTAGGGGGTTTCTCTACAGATTGCAGTGTACAATCTTCAACAGCAGTGAAGTGTTGTTTTCCTTCGTGTGCCCCGCTCTGCACTAGGCACTGTGAGAGTCAAAAATGAATAAAACGCTGTTTCTGCCCTCAAGGAATTCACAGTTCTCTGGAGGAGAGTAAATAATTTACTGTAATACAAGACAATACAAAATATGTTTAATAGAAATGCAGTCACCACTATATCTAAGGAAGATATGGCTTTTACACCAATGATTCAGGAAAGTTTCTTGGAAAGGGTATTTGCAGCAAACTGTAAAAAATGAGTAGAATTTGGGTGGTCAGTAAGTGAGCAAATAACATTTGAGACACGAACAATAATGCCAAATCACAGAAGTGCTCACTGTGGGTCCACTTTCTCTTTATATACCTTCTGTGACCTCCCAAAACCAATTCATATACACTAAAAATGTATGCTTAAAGGCAACGTCAGAACTAAGACACTTCTCCAATGGCTGTTTAGTTTATTAGGTCTTTTTGTTTCTTCAAGAAAGACGTTCAAATTTTCCTCATTATATGCATTTCTATTTCTGAAGGTTTTAAGCTTTGTTGAAAAGAAAAAAAGTTTTGATTTTTTCTTTTGAATTTCTTTCTTCAATAGATGAATCTTCTATTTTACCTGCTTAAAGTTGTGTTTATAAACCTTCTTTTGTTTTGTTTTACCTCTTCTTGATCTTTTGCCTTCGGAACCATCAACTTAGGGTTCAGTGTAGTTATGATAGATCGTATTATCATTCCTATCATTTTCCGCCTCTTCCCTAGTTGGCCATGTGACTTGCTTTCACCAAATAAATATGAGTAGAAGTGCATGTGCCACTTCCTAGAAGAAAGATTTAGCAGTTATCAAAGCTGACTGTTAAGAGCGCATCGGGCAAAGGTAAGTTCAAGGGTAGCTTTTATTTGCTCAAATGCTGTTTTTGCCTTTATCTTTTTCTTCAATGTAAAGAAGACTCTGGCCCACAAAGAAACTAAATCTAAAACAATGCCCTTACCTGCAAGTTTTTTAGACTCCCTGGCCCTGAAGCCCTCACAACTTTGTGTCAATGAGAAAGCCCTTACCTATAGAAAACCCCAGTCCTCTCTAAGGGACATGGGCCATAGCTCTCTACACTTCTCTGAGACCACATCAATTAGGCCTGGGACCCTATACCCACTTCAGCACCAAAATGACTTGTGCTGAACTTGGGATGTTCAAGATCATTATATTGGTGACTCCTAAGTCCACAGTGATAGCAAACAAAACCTTCTCCAGGGAGCCCTCAGCCAAAAGAAAACCACCTGCCACAGTGGTTACAGTAATTCTTCCATAATACTCTATAGATCTCTAGCCCTGAAACTAAGATTGTATTTTAAATATGTATTTTATGACTTCCTCCTGTTATAGACAGTGAACTCCCCAAGAGCAAAGGGTTCATCGTATTCTTTTTGTATCACCGCATGTGGAACATGGTGGCATTTAGGAATTAGTTTCCTTGTGCTATTAGCCATAAAGTGACTTGATTAACCTGTATAAATAATTAGTGCAATAAAAGTTATTGAAAGATAAATAAATGCTCCTTTGCCCACCCAAGAGGGAAGAAAGGGAAGTAAGAAGGATATTCCAGTCAAAGAAAAAAAAAAGAACTCAAATATAAAAGTCAATATATGTTCACTTTTTTTATCAAGTTTTCTTTTTTCTATGGTATTAAGGGTAAAATCGCATTTTAAGGAATATGTCTATTTTTGTTTTAGTGGTTTTTTAAAAAAAGAAACATGTTTTAAAACAATAACAATGTGAGATAAAATACAAAGCATGTGGAATGCTTGAGTGAGCGCATTGTTGGCTGAACAGCAGTACTGAAAATGTATTAAGCCATTGTCAACTTTAAGAGAAGATGCAGTGGCCAAGTAAGAAAAGCCCCCCCCCCAAAACCGGGCTCGGTGGCTCAACCTGTAATCCCACGCCTTTGGAAGGCTGAGGTGAGTGGATTGCCTGAGTTCGCGGGTTCGAGACTTGCCTGGGCAGGCGAGACCACATCTCTACAATAAATCAAAAAAGCAACCAGGCATGGTAGCGCATGCCTATAGTTCTGGCTACTTGGAAGGCTGAGGTGGAAGATCGCCAGAGCCCAGCAGGAAGGCTGCGGTGGCCGGGTGCGGCCGCTGCACTCCAGTCTGGGCGACAGAGTGAGACTCCAACTCAAAAAAAAAGCCCCCTGGTCATGCCCATACTTTAGTTCCCACGCAGCTGTCTATCCTGCAGTACTCTGTAGGCTGGCAAAGATGTAACTATACTTATTTTGCAAGATGGCAAACCAAATCACAGGAAAACAATAACTTGAGCACTGTGGTCACCTACAATTCCTGTCATGTGCTGTTCATTCCTTCGACAGGGGATACCATTTTCTCTCCCCTTGAATCAGAGCTAGTTTTGTGAGTTACTTTGTCTAATAGACCATGGTGGAACGACACTATGCCATTTGGAGGGCTGTCTTTAAGACGACTGGCCAATTCCTCTTTGCTCTCGGAAGCTAGTCACCATGTAAGAAATCTTGAGAGCACCATGCTGTGAGAAAAGCCAAGCTAGCCACGTGAAGCAAAAGAACACATGGAGGAACAAAAAAAGCACAGACATGTGAGTACTCAGACCTTCCTGCCCAGCTTAGCCAGGGCCGAATGCAGCTGAGTGAATGCCCAGACTGATACTACATGGAACAGATAAAATGTCCATGGGAGCACTGCCTGAATTCCTGGTCCACAGAATCATGAGAAATAATAAATCGGTGTTTTAAGACACTAAGCTTTGGAGCAGAGCGGTTTATTATGCAGCATTGATAACTTAAGCAATCTCTCACTATATATTCACTATATGCCAAGCACTTCCCACAGATTATTCTCTCTAGTTCTTATAGGAGGATCAATAGTATCATGAAATATTCAGATGAAAAAGTGAATGTACAGACTTGTCTACTCTTCTAGACAGAGCCAGTGGGTGATCTGAGGTCCGTCTCACTCCAAAACCTGTGCTCTGAGCCACCAAACCCTACCGTCTTCAGAGTAGGTAAACTCAGCCACTGCTTTCCATCCCCACAGAATGCTGTTGGGAACCAAGCACCAACTTCCAAGCACTCCAGCCCTACTGCGTCCTTCCTTTGGGCAAACCAGGAGATATGTTGGACCAGTCCTGGCAGCTGGGGTCAAAAGGGTCAAAAAAGGAGAAATGAAGGAAGTAAGGTTGAAAAGCACAATTGAAACGTTTTAAAAATTAGAAGACTTTTTTTTTAGCAGTTTCTTATTATAGAAAAATTGAGTAGAAATTACAGAGTTCCCATACACCCCTCACCTCACCCCAGTTTTCTGTATTACTACATTTGCGTGGTAGATGTGTTAGAATCGATGTAAGAAATATTGATACATTATTATTAACTAAAGTCCATAGCTTACATTAGGGTTCATTGTGTGGAGCATTCTATGTATAACTTTAAGACTCTGTTTAGGTACAGAAAACGGAATCAGTGTGTAAAACTATCATGTGTGTAAAATGAATTTACTCATTAACTCATAATAATGTGACCAAAGATTTTTTTTTTGATAGATGAAGAAATGGAAACTCAGAGAATTAAATGCTTTGCCCATGATCACACAGCTAACAAATGAAGGAGTTAAGATTCGAACTCAGATCTGATCCGCTCAAAAGCCAGAGCTCATTTTATAACCCCTTCCCACCTCTCACTGACTCTTGGTGTCAGGTTTTAGTCATTGTTGTTCCAAAAAGCCCTTTGAAAGTGTCATTAGCATATAGCAGATTGCTACATCCATAGACTCCCTAATATCTGGCATTGTCCAATATTTTTCTTTTTGTGAATAAAAGTTACTCAGGTAAAAAAAAAAAAAAAAAAGAAAGAAAGTGTCATTAGCTATTCATCCATTCACATTTGCAACCAACTCTCAATGGGATATGAATTGTTAAGTGCCTACTTAGCAATCTAAAATGCCACTCCTCAAAAACCAAAAGCATTCAAGATGTTTTATATTAAATATTTCTATTCCATAAAGAGTTTGTGTAATGAGGAGGAACCAGGGACACTAATGACATACACAAGGCAATAAACATTTATAATGCTAATGGAGCACAGCATGTTTACATTATGATTGGAACCCCATTGATTAGACTTCACTGAATATTCTTTTAGCATAATTATCAATGATGAAATAGAAAGTCGAGCTTGGTGCTGAGTACATGCTGAGCACTAAGCAAGACTGACTGCATATGTTTTAACTGGCCCTCAATTATCTAAGAACCAGTAACACAACATGATAGCTCAATATTTCCCACCTTGACAGAGGAGATAACAATTGAATTAAATAGACAAAAAATATAACATCAGAGATTTAAGTCAGATACAATAATTATCAGATATTAAGAGTTATTTAAATAATTATTTAAATCTTGATGGAAACACTTATTAAATGTATTATTATGTTAGCATAATATATATGTTGAAAGCCAGTATAGCATAATGGCTTTGTCGCTTAGTGAGTTTTGATCTTGATCAAATTTTTTTTTTTTTGAGTTGGAGTCTTACTCTGTCACCCAGGCTGGAGTACAGTGTCACGCTCATGACCACCCTAGCATCAACCTGCTGGGCTCCAGCGATCCTTCCGCCTTAGCCTTCCAAGTAGCCAGAACTACAGGCACACGCTACCACGTCTGGCTAATTTTTGATTTGTTGTAGAAACAAGATCTCAGCAAATTGCCCGGTCTGGCCTCGAACCCACAGACTCAGGCAGTCCACTCACCTAGGCCTCCCAAAGTGCTGGGATTACAGGCTGAGCCACCGAGCCCAACCTGATCAAGCTATTTAATCTCTCTTTGCCTTAATTTTCTCATCAATAAAATGAGGACAGTAAAAGTACCAAAACAAAAAAGCTTCTGAGAGGATGATAAAATAAGTTAATATAGATAAAGGACTTGAACTAGAACAATCAGTTCTACTATAATACTTGTTTTGAAAATGTAAATTTTTTCCAATGAAATTGATATATTAGGGAACAGTCTGTGCACAATAAGACTTCCACGTTTGTTTATGCCACCCACATAAACAGTTTTCTGTGGGAAGCACAGAAAACTGAACCCAGTTGAACTGAGTCGCGCAAAGAAAGTGCAAAATGCACACATGCACGCACCTCAAACACCTTCCAGCTACCTCAGTTCAGTGTGTGCTGTGAGCCACCCTCCTCCTCATCAGGTGTTACAAGTTTCCCTCAGATTTCAGCTCTCTTTCCACCCCTTCACAGTAACTCACAAAGTGCAACCTCTTTGACACCCACTTTTACAGGCAAGCATCAGGTCTTTTCCAAGTTCAAGTGCCATACTTAGTTTAGCACGTATACACTTCTTAACCATTGAACTCATGTAACAAACTGCTGCCATTTTATCAGGCTCCTTTGTTGCTGTTTTTCAATGTGTCACTAATTAAGTTTTTGAGGGTTGTTTCCCAAACCCATTTTCCCCATAAGCCCTGTAATTGTTGTTGCTGATTTTGCACAGTACAGTAGGTTTTAGGAATGGTATGTTATATTATAGCAAAATTGACTGTATCAGGCATATAGTAAGCACTCAAATAATGTAATTATTATTGTTGTGATTATTATAAGAAACAGTTTATTTATATGACCTATATATTTTCTCAGATCCTTTTGTGTTTGCATTAATGTGATTATCATTGTTTGTTTGAATGTTGTTATTATGTTTATCATATTTATATTCAGGAGTGTCTTTATGATTTGCACATTTGTGAAACTACTTAAAGTTTATAAAACAATACAAGAATTGTCTGTTACTTCAGGATTTCAAATATATCGAGTGCCCTAGTAACATGACCATAACCCTTTGAGACCACAGATAAAGATAGGACCTCCGTGGTAAATAACAAGCAACTAGGTATTTACCATCAGAATTAGTCTGATCTTAGACTCCCACAGGTATTCTGACTAGTAATCTATAAAGCCTCCTTAACCCATGATCACATAAATAGGGGATATTTACATTTCAGGTGCTAAGGAAGTCATCAGCAGGTCCATGGGGAAGCTGAGGTCATGGGGAGAAGGCAAGAATATCTGCACATTCAAGATGTGATGAGAACCCAAATATCCAAGTCCTAGGGTTTTTCTAGGCAATTAGCACTACAGCTATATTACTCTACCTAAGCTTTGCTGACTTGAACATGCTCATTCCTACATACATCCATGCATCAAGGCAATATTTATTTATTAGATACTCTAGAAGACACTGTCCTAAGGCTTGGGATACCATGATGAAAAAAATTGGTCTTTGTCCTCAAGGAGCTTACAACCTTGAAAATAGTATACCCACACCCAGAATGTCTCGAGGGATGACGTTGGAAAAGGTCCTAGAGCAGGAAGCTTTTGGGTTTCACACAAAGCCATCATCAAAGAAAGCCTGATGTGCAGAAGCTCTGACTTAAATCAAAAGACAAACTTCTGTGCCCTCACCCTGAAAATAACCACATATACATGTTGCTTCATCCACATTTGTGCACTATGATATTAACATTCTTTCATAAATGAAAGACAAAAATATACTACTGTAAAGTCAACTCACAAATACAACTTAATAACATGAAGGTGCTTGCAAACTTTTAGTAATTAGTATACAAGTGTAAATTAGTTCATAATTATTATTGTTAAGCTGCTTCTCAAATCACATATCAGAAATGAGACTCATTGCCAACTTGACCCACCTGCCCTCAGCGCCTCACTTTACTTAGACTCTTTGTAGCAGCTGAGAAGCCATCATTCATGCAATGAAGAAAGCTTAGAATCAACCTGTGCTACTTCTCACAACTCCAGTGTTCCTCCTGTAATTCAACCATGTTAATTCCATTTCAAAATGTGTCTCTCAACCCCTCCTTTCTTTTTATCTTCCCAGTTACTGCCTTAAAAATCTGTCAGTTCTCACCTGGACAAGTCTCCCAACACTCTCTCCTCTATCGCTTATCCTCCACATCAATGGTAGAAGTAACACCATGTCTCTTTCCTGCTTAAAAGTCCCTACTGACTTTCTGCTGCATATAATATAAGATCCTCTTTCCTAGCTATGGAGTACAAGAGCCTTAAAGAGGTAACCAAATCATTTAGCCTCAATAAATTCACCATCTATGAGTAAGTACAAACTAATCACACAAACATATTAACTATAAAGTATTCAAGAAAATATTTATTTTCTTCATGCTCCTTGTTCGACCCATTTCCAGTTCCTGGCTGGGTTTGAAAAAGGTAAGTGAGTGGGTGGCAGGGGCATAGGTGAAGCAAGACTCAATGAGTATATATGTTTTTTTGAAGCTAGAAGCTGATTGGAAGCCTATCTCTTACATCTTTGCATGCCCAGTATCTAGTAGGTTGCCGGCCTATAGTAGCCACTCACTAAATTTATAAAATAATGACTGTAAAACACCCTTTCTGCGTCTCTCTCCACAGAGTTGTAAAATAGATCAAAGACCATCAAAGGGTCACACTCCCAAAGAAACATACTATCCTGGAAGAGTTCCTTGGACAATGACCAGCTTCCCATTGAAAGGATACCAAAGACTCTTTTGCTCATTTCAAATGTCTTCTATGACTTTTTCTGACAAAAGAGGTCTTGAATATCCCTTAATTTTAAAGGCAGTACTCAGAGGACTCATGTGATTCTTCCAAGTTTACAACCCTGGTTGGTGAAAAACCAAGTTTTAGGTCTCTTTTACACGACATTCTTTCCACTCTCTGTAGAGTCATTCAGCATTTCTCTAGCTAGAACTCCCCAACCTGGAGTTTTGGCAAAGTTTCCTTTCCTCATCTAATTGTTGCTCTCTGGGTTTCCAAGTTTCATTCTGACAATGTACTTTCTTGAATACTTTTTTTTTTTAAGATATGGGGTCTCACTCTGTCACCCAGGCAGCCTCAAACTCCTGTGCTCAAGTGATCCTCCTGCCTCAGCCTCCCAAGTAACTAGGACGACAGGTGCATGCTTCCATGCCTAACTAATTTTTAAACTTTTTGTAAGAACAGGATCTCATTATGTTACCCAGTCTGGACTTGAACTTCTGGCTTCCAGCAATCCTCTCACCCCAGATTCACAATCTTGGATACTCTTAATTGGGGCTCCATACAAGTTCCCTTGTAATTGGTGGAGATACCCTAGATAATCAAAAGACCGTATCAAATCTAAACACTTCCAGTAATAGCTAATAGCTTCATCCTCTTTTTTTTCTAACAGTCTTACGTTTTGCTAACGTAAGAGCTGTGTCTTGCCCTGTAATAAAGAGTCTTTTAATCTAGACTAAATCTGAAAGTCATCACAGGAGAACAAGATTAAATAATCTTAGTGTGTGATTTCTGTCAGAAAAAAAAAAAAAGAGTCCTAGCTCATTTTGTGATTCAGAAAAGAAATCTCTCACAAATAAATTGATTTAGGCAAAAAGGTATTGGGGAATAGTCTCATAACCACTAAAATGCCTTTCTAAATTCTCAACAGAATTCTGCAATTTCATCATAGATTATGAATGAGCAACTTGTGGACTTTATTCATATTATCTAAGATTGATCAATAGTCTGTATGAAAAATTAAAACAATGACCCAAAACTAGTGTGATCTTCAGAAGAACTCCTTTAAGTGAATTAGCAGTGATTCAAAGCCATGGAAGAGAGTGAGGGCCAAGAATCAACATTTAAAAAAGATTTTCCAATGGATATTATATAATAGAGCTAAGAGTTACAGGCTGGAAGTCACTGGGCTAAAGCAAACCTCAACAAAACAATCTCACAAGCGACTTTTATTTTTTGAGGAACTTGCCCGTGGCTGGTCTTTCTGCCATGAATCTTCCTTTTTCCTTCACTTCTTGCCTATAACCTCCATTTTAAAACTTAAAAAAAAAAAATCTCACAAATGTCTCCAATTTCTCCAGAGAAGCCACAAAATTCTAAGAGCTATTTAAATAAATTCAATACTAAGCCTATAAAGAGGCATGGAAAAACCTCACTTCACACCAAAACAGGAGAAAGAGGGCAGGAGCAGGTATGAGCCCTTTTGACACCAGACATAAATCAGTACTGCTGGATTTATTTATTTAGCCCACAACAACTCTGTTTTAGAGATGAGAAAACTGAGGCTCAGGGAGTTTATGTAATTTACTCAATAGTACTGAAACAATAGGTGTAAAATTAGAATATGCATGAGATCTGCTAGCTTCAAAGGTGGGTGACTTCCATTACTCAGATAATAAAATGTTGTGACTCCAGAAACAAGACAACCAATAAATAGCTGCTGATTGACTGCTAACAGGCTAAAATCTGTTTTTCAAAAATAAATTTGACATTCAAAATGTGTCAGATTCTAAACGGGTATAATGGCTTACACCTGTAATCACAGCATTTGGGAAGGCCATGGCAGGAGGGTTGCTTAAGCCCAGGAGTTCAATACCAGCCTTGTCAACATAGCAAGACCTTGTCTCTACAAAAGTATCAAAAAATTAGCCAAGTATGGTGGCACACCGCTATAGTCCCAGCTACTTGGGAGGCTGAGATGGAAGGATCACCTGAGCCTAGATCAATATATATACCATATATATATGCTAGCCCACACATATATACATGATTTCTACTGATAAAAAGAGTAGAGTATCAGCATGCTGGTTCATTAGACATCATTATTTTTTACCTTAACTGCTGCAGTTGCTTACTAGCTGGTCTTCCTTCCTCAAGATTCTCTCCATCCTCAAAATCATGCTCTCAAAACTCTCTTGCCCTCCATACAGGAAGTATCTCAATTGGATTGAACCTACCTCTTCAATAACCCAATATCAGATACTAGCTGGTCCCCCAGTACATCCCATAGTTCTGATTATGTGTACTGCACCTGGTGTTCTCTCAGTCCAGATCCCGACACCTTTCACTCCTCATCCTGTTCCTCCCTTCTCAGCCCACTTCATTCCTCATTGCCTACAAATGATACTCAAATTATTTCTCCCGTGAAGCCTTCCTCAACTCTCACACTGTGCCAGGCACTTGCTATTCTTGAAGCATTTGCTTCATAATTGTTGCTTCCATGTCTTTCTCTGGCACTTGAGTATATGCTCCCAAAAGACAGTGACTACATTGCATTTATTCTTAAATCCCAAGCCCAGTAAGAGTCAGATTTACAGTAGGTACTGAATAAATGTTTATTGAGTAATCCACATAACTAGATCTTAATCATTTAAAACAAAATAACCGATAAATCTTTTGGAAACTTCCTAAGTTTGATTCTCTAAAATGAAAATTTTAGGTCTGATGAGAATTATTTAGAACGCTTCCAAGCAAAAAATAACTGAACTATATTGTTTCATCTACTACATATTATGAAGTCTGAAGTTCTATTCTTACATGGCATCTCTGAACCACAAAAGATCTGAATTCATTCTTCTTTATGGAAAGCATCATTTTTATTTACATTTTGAGACTGTTTTATTTTATATTTTTAAACTATTAGTTTTTGTCCTTCTTGGGAAGAGGTCCAGCTTGAATAGCCCTCCCCTCTGTAACAGACGCCTGATGAGAACCTTGTGTTCCTGTCTTGCATACACATCCAAGCCCATCTATATTTGGAGTTGATAGAAACCTTGTGCCTTGGGGGTGACTGTGAGAAAATGGCCCCTGCTGTGTTCCAGAACATCTTAACAAGAGGAAACTTTTGTTTCTTGGTTACATGAAAATAAAGAACTGTCTTTCCTTGCATCTACTGAAAAGAAACTTTTGTCTTCTTGGCTACCGAGAATATCCAGGCCTAACTCCTTTTCCATTAGACTGAAATACAATTCCACCTGCCCTCACCCCTTTTTTTTTTTCTTTTCAAAACTACTCTGGTACTAACAGATGATTGTAAAGGGACCAAACCAAAATAATCTGTGCAAGAAATATGAGTTTTGATAGCTTAAGTTGAGAAAGGAATTCCTTATACAGTAAGTCCTCTATGTACAAATGAGTTCCATTCCAAGAGCATGTTTAAGTCCAACAAAGTTAGCCGAGGTACACAACTCACACAATCGACTATATAATACTGTACTGTAATACATTGACAATACTTTTCACACAAATAATACATCAAAAGCAAACAAAAAATAAAGAAAACATTTTGATCTTATAGTACAGTACCTTGAAAAGTACAGTAGTACAGTTCAGGATAACAGCTGGCATACAGGGGCTAGCATCACTTTCACATCTTTGAAAGTTCACAACTTGAAGGTCCATATGGAGATATAGATCCAGTGGATAAGCACCAACAAGTAAGACCCGACCTAAAGTTCCCAAGAAGGATATATGGGCACATTCTAGTTGGGAAATTATGTGATATCAGTATATTAGATATAGATGGTAGCTAATAGATGTATTACAAAAGAAAAATGTAGGAACATTTATGCCTTTGGGATCTAACACATTGGGAAACTGTGCCTCATCGCTGAATGCCCTTTACAATAATACAAGAGTGCCACCTTTGACTTATTCTTACATTAATGTTCATAAACACTCAGTGAAATTTATAAAAGTACTTTTGTTGAAAGTGTTGGGACTCAAAATTTTACCCCAAAATATGGCACTTTGGCATGCTGAATACTTTGAACTAAAGGAGATTAGAAACCCTTAAAAGCAGCCTCAGAAACATTTTCACTTTCTCTCTCTCTATCTCTCTCACTTTCTTCTCTTCCCTGTCTCTTGCACCTGTTTCTCTCCCAGAGTGAGTCATAGAAACCAGACTTCTTCCCCAAGGCGGGTTGTAGAAATAGAAACTCTCTCCCAAAGTAAGCCATAAAACCAAGAAAAGTCACTCTCTCCTTTCTTCCTTGAAGATCCTTATTCCAGAGGGGCTGTCCCACACCTAGAAGGAAGGAATGCTACATAGAGAGGCCAAGTAAACTCTGAGCAGACGGCCCTGTTGGATTTCCCTTCTCAGTCTATTACCATTATTATATCATACCCTTTGCCAGTCACATTTCTGCATGGGTGTCCATTCTCATTAAACCCAAGCATAAAAAATAGACAATTTTCCTTGTGTCTTTGGGTCTTCATTCTGAAAGAGCCCATGTCATGTAAAATTTTGATTAAGTAATTTGCAAAATTTGGTTGCATTTCTGTACACCTACAACAAGCAGGCTGAGAACCAAATCAGAAATACAATCCTTTTCACAATAGCCACAAAAAAAAGATAAGATGCCTTGGTATTCAACTAATCAAAGAGGTGAAAGATCTTTACAATGAGAACTACAAAACACTGCTCAAATAAGTCAAAATGACATAAATGGAAAAATATCCTATACTCGTGGATTGGAAGGATTAATATCAAAATATCCTTTCTTCCCAAAGAAATCTATAGGTTCAACAAAATCCCTATCAACCACCAGCAACAGTTTTCACAGACCATACTTTAAAAAGACAATACTTAAATTCACATGAAAGCAAAAAAGAGCCCCAATAGCTAAATCAATTCTCAGCAAAAAGAACAAAGCTAGTGGCATCACATTCCAAGACTTCAAACTTTACTACAATGCTGCAATAATCAAAACAGCATAATACTGGTACAAAAGTAGACACCTAGGCCAATGGAACAGGATAGAGAACCTGGAAACAGAACGACAGAACTTCAACCAATTCATCTTTGACAAAACCAACAAAAATAAACACTGGAGAAAGGAAACACTATTTAGCAAATGATGTTGGGAAAACTAGCTAACCACATGCAGAAAAAACTGGACCCCTATCATCATAGACAAAAATTAAAAATGGATTAAGGACTTAAATGTGAAGCCTCAAACTACAAAAATCTTAGAAACAAACCTAGGGAACACCCTCCTAGACATTGGCCTAGGCAATTAATTCATGGCCAAGTCCTCAAAAGCAAATGCAGCAAATAAATTGACAGGTGGGAACTTATCAAGCTAAAAAGTTTTTACACAGTAAAAGAAACCAACAAGAGAGTAAAAAGACAATCCACGAAATGCAAAAAAATATTTGAGAGCTGTGCATCCAACAAAGGTCTAACATCCAGGATCTGTAAGGAACACAAACAAATTGACAGGAAAAAAACAACGCCATTGAAAAATGTGTAAAGGACATGAACATATACTTATCAAAGAAAGACATTCAAGCAGCCAACAAACATATGAAAAACTGCTCAGCATCACTAATCATCAGAGAAATGCAAATTAAAACTACAAAGAGATACCGCCTCACACCACCCAGGACAGTTATAATTAAAAAGTCAAAAAACAACAGGCTTGGTGAGGCTGCAGAGAAAAGGGAACACTTCTACACTGTTGGTGGAAACGTAAGCTAGTTCAGCCATTGTGGAAAGCAATTTGAAGATATCTCAAGGAACTAAAACTAGAGCTACCATTTGACCTAGCAATCCCACAATACCCCAAGAAACATAAATCACTCCACAAAAAAGACACCTGCGCATGTATGCTTATTACAGCATTATCCATAACAAAAACATGGAACAAACCCAGATGCCCATTGAAGGTGAACTGGAAAGAGAAAATGTAGTACATATACATGATGGAATATATGCAGCCATAAAGAAGAACAAATCATGTCCTTTGCAATAATGGATACATGAATGTAGTTGGAGACCATCATTCTAAGTGGACTGCTGCAGAAACAAAAATCTGAATACCACATGTTCTCACTCATAAGTGGGCACTAAACCTTGAGTACACAAGCACAAGGACAGGAATGACAGATCCTGGGTACTGCTAAAGGAGATGGAGAGGGAAGGGGGATAAGGGATACTAAACCACTCACTGGATATCATTTCCATCACTGGGGGAAAGGGCTCATTAGAAGCTCAAACCAACCAGGCTCAGTGTTTCAGCCTGTAATCCCAACACATTAGGAGGCCGAGGCGAGTGGACTGCTTGAGCCCGCAGGTTCGAGTCCAGCCCAGCCTCGTCTCTACAATAAATCTAAAATTAACGGGGCATGGTAGCGTGCCTATAGTTCTGGCCACTTGAAAGGTTGAGGTGACAAAGATCACCAGAGCCCAGCAGGTCAACGCTGGGGTGCCTGTGAGTGTGCCACTGCATTTCAGCCTGGGCAACAGAGTGAGACTCCAACTCAAAAAAATAAAAGAAGAAGAAAAAGCTCAAACCTTGCCTTCACACAATATACTGATGTGGCAAATCCTCACATTCTAAAATGTAATAGAAATAAAAATAAAATAAATAAGGTAACCTGTATTTAGTATTGAACTCCAAAATTTAAAAAAAAATCTGCTTTGCTGTAACTTCCTCTTCTTTTTTTCTTTATCCTGGTTCTGGCCTCTGGAACTACATAGAATGAGAATAGCCCTTTGCTTCATGACAATTCTTCAGTATTTTATAATTTGAATTACCGTCAACATTGTGTCTTATCTTTGCCAGGCTGAAAATATTCCTTGTCCTGTCATTTGTTCACATAATGCATGATTTCAAGAGCTTCTGCTTCCCTTGTAACCCTCTCCTAAACATTCTCCTTTTCAGTAATATCCCTCACATAAGAGCATTAGTCCAAGACTTGGAAATAGATCAAAGTGATGCCTGATGTCCTTTCAGTGGAGGGCAGGCCATTGTTAGCAGACCCTCTTGGGATTATCTAATTTTATAAGGTGTACACTTTCAATTGCCTTTGATTTACTGGGTTATTTTACAGCTCTATAGGAATAGAGTTTAAGTTATAGAAAATGTATAACTGCAAATTTTTCTGCCCATGGCAATGCAAATGATTTCTGTGCATAGAAATGCAAATGAATTTTATCTGGCAGAGAATATAAATCTTTGTAAGTCAAAATCTCATTTTAAGTGGATTTTAATTAATGAGTTAAATAAAATATTTGACACATGCTTATTTTATTTTTGTGACTTTATCTTTTTGAAAAGTAACCGTTCAGCCATGTGTTGTGGCTCAAACCTGTAATCCCAGTACTTTGGGAGGTCAAGGCAGGAGGATTTCTTGAACCTGGGAGTTTGAAAATAACCTGGCCATGATCCTGCCACTGCACTCCAGCCTGGGTTACAGAGTGAGACCCCCAACAAAAAAAAAGGAGGGGGAATAGAGAGGAAGAGGAGGAGGAGGAGAAAAAAAAATAAACTTTAACCCTCAGGAAACAGGATTCCCAGAACACCATGAGATACACTGGATGTGGTCTGAGCACAGCAGACCCTCATTGCTTGCCTGGTGACTCCATAGGTAGTAACTCAAAAACTTTTTAATAACCTCATCAACACTACTGACACTTTGAGTATACAATGAAACAAAGCAGGCCGGATGCAGTGGCTCAAGCCTGATTATAATTCCAGTATTTTGGGAGGCCAAGGTAAGGGGATTGCCTGAGCCCATGAATTCGAGAACAGCCTGGGCAACTTGGCGAGACCTCATCTCTACAATAAATAAAAAAATTAGCCAGGCATGGTAGCGTATGCCTATAGTTCCAGGTACTTGGAAGGCTGAGGCGGAAGGATCACCTGAGCTCAGCAGGTCGACGCTGGGGTGACCGTGAGTGTGCCACTGCACTCCATCCTAGGTGACAGAGTGAGACTCCAACTCAAAAAAAAAAAAAAAAAAAGGAAACAAAGCAATTCTTTTCTTCATAGATAATATACCAAGTTTCTCCTATCTTGTACCTTTTATTTTGCAGCACAACCGCTAGATTTTTTTCCTTACATTTATTTCTTATAATTTTAATGTTAAGAATTTGATTTCATTATTCTGGCCTGAGGAAACATTGTCACGTCATTTATGTCTTTATCAAAGTGCAGACCAGATGCCCAAGACACACACACGGGGAACATACCTCAAAGTAGTAAAAGCCATCTACGAGAAACCCACAGCCAGCATACGCCTAAGAGTATGCTCGAAAGAGGGCTTTGGTAAGCAGTAAAGCAGCATCTACTTCCACGGCTGGAATGGAAGAGAGAGAAAGGCTTTCTTTCTAGAAGCAAGGCCCCTCAAAGGCTGATGCAGGTGTTGTGACACCTGAAACTTATACAATGTGTGGGTGAGGGATCCTCTCCAGGAAGAACAGTGCAAAATTCTCCATTTTTCTTTATGTAATGTTATACGTACTTAAATAAAATTACTCTCCTCAGCAT
The DNA here is from genome assembly GCF_000164805.1 of Carlito syrichta. Classification (NCBI taxonomy): domain Eukaryota; kingdom Metazoa; phylum Chordata; class Mammalia; order Primates; family Tarsiidae; genus Carlito; species Carlito syrichta. The sequence goes on along the minus strand of NW_007253837.1, from coordinate 109,699 downwards.
ATAAAATTAAGAATATAAAATTGCTAGAGTCCCTTCAAGGGCCTTGCAAAGAATCCTGTGGAAGTGAGGAACCCTAAACCTATGCTTCTTTGGCTTCCCCATTAAGCCTTCTCTGAAGGTCCACTGGTGTGTGCCAGCACAGTGAATGCTTTCAATACCTGGGAGTGATGATTTCATGAACATCTCACAATTTTTATGTCTTCATTTCTGTGACTTCCTACCTCTTAACAAAAGATATGTATGAGACTCTGTGCACCTATTTTGTGAGTGATTATGATTATGATTATGATTATTCAGACCTATGAATTCTTAGAGATCATTTGGGGAAATAAAGGTTTTGAGTCTAATAAAGAAAATGTAAGTTTTCAAAGCTGTTGGCCTTTATAAAAATCTGCTCTCCATGCAACTATTTTTTAATAATCATTTGTCAAGTGAAGAATCACAAGGTTCATACATTTGGAAAGGAGAGCTTTATTTCTTATAAAGGGTTGCAGCCTGCAGACTAGCCATCCTGCAGGCTGGGAAACGTAGCCTCTGGCAGGAGCCAAGAGCAAGCACTTTGAGGGAGGAGTAAAGGGAACAGGAGTTTATGCTAAGCAAGATGGCTGTATATACATATTTAATAAACTATAGGAATATTTATGAAAGGGGAAACAAGCACGTGCTCAATTAAGCTTCATGCCTCTACATGAATCACATGTTCTTTTTAAAATTGCACCATAATAAAAAAAAAATGTGGTACATATACATGATGAAATATTACACAGCCATAAAGAAGGACAAAATCATGAATTTCACAGCAACCTGGTTAGACTTAGAGTCTGTAATACTTAGTGATGTATCACAGAAACAAAGAACTCACTCATAAGTGGATCTTGAACAATTATCTTAATACTGTAAGAAAAGGATTGGCAGTAGCAGGAAACTGCCAGGGGGTTGGAGGGAGACAGGATTGGCAGTAGTGGGAATCTGCGGGGGGGGTGGGTCACACCTCATCAACAAGGGTACCTGCATAATGAACTTTGTATACCTAACCTTCACCTGTACCCCACATCTTGAAAATAAAAAAAATTAGGAAGAAAATATTGCACCATAGGCCTAACATCTAGGATCTACAAGGAACTCAAACGGGCCGAAAAGAAAAAAAACAAACCGCCCCATTACAAAGTGGGCCAAAGATATGAATAGACATTTCTCAAAAGAAGACACACGAGCAGCCAATGGATACCTGAAAAAATGCTCATCCTCACTAGTCATCAAAGAAATTCAAATTAAAACCACACTGAGATGCCACCTAACTCCAGTCAGGATGGCCATCATCAATAACTCAAAAACCAACAGATGCTGGAAAGGATGCGGGGGGAGAAGGAAACACTTCTACACTGTTGGTGGATGTGTAAACTCATAGAACCTCTGTAGAAAACAGTGTGGTGATTCCTAAAAGATCTAAAACTCGACCTTTATACCCAGAGGAACTCAAATCACTCTATGAAAAAGATGCCTGCACACATATGTTTATTGCAGCATTGTTCACAATAGCAAGAACATGGTACCAACTGTGCTGCCCACCAAAAGAGGACTGGATTTTAAAAACGTGATACATATACATGATGGAATATTATGCAGCCATAAAGAAAGACAAAATCATGAACTTCACAGCAACCTGGATGAACTGAGAGTCTATAATGCTGAGTGATGTATCACAGAAGCAAAGAACTGAGTATCATATGTTCTCACTCATAAGCAGACCTTGAACAATTATCATAATACTATAAGAAAAGGATTGGCAGTAGTGGGAAACTGCCGGGGGGTGGAGGGGGAGAGGTGGGATTGGCAGTAGTAGGAATCTGCCAGGGAAGGGGGGGCACACCTCATCAACAAGGGTACCTGCATAATGAACATTTGTATACCTAACTCTGAATTGTACCCACACCTTTAAAATTAAAAATTAAAAAATAAATAAAAATTGTACCATTAGCACGATTCAAGAGCAAGGTTTTTGACCATCTGACATAAAAAGATGAAGCAGAGGAAAGAAAAACCCTCACTGTATATCCTCTATGAGTCAGCCAAAATGAGTGCGGAGATAGTGGTTAGATGTTAGGAAGAGATAAAACAGATGCGTTGTCACGTGGAAACTGCAAAGAGGGTGGAAAAGTCAGGTCACAGTCACAGATTGGCTAAAGGTGATAAATTTCTTTGTTTGTGAAGCTGATTTCTGCTTATTCCCTAGAAAAGAATTCTGGGTAAAAGTCAATGAGGAAGAGGCATACTGACCTGTCGCACCTCCTGTCCTGTCATGGCTAGGACCTCCGTTTTTACATTTTGTCTGGGATTCCCTTGAACACAAGGGGGTCCATTCAGTTGGTTGGAGGGCTTAGGATCTTAATTTTATTTCTCATGTTTAAAAATTATTCTAAACTTTTAGTCTTTTCTTTTTTAGATGCCATATAGATAATAGCAAAAATTCTTTCTGGAGTAAAGATCACATTTTACTCAGGCCCCTTAACTTCTCCCGGCCCCATCTGTGTACTTCCTTACAAAATCCAATTCTAGCAAGAACTCTGTTAAGTGTTCTTAAGTCCACAGTACTATAATAGCATAAATATTTAATAATCAGAATCTCTGTTCAATAACAGTGGAATTTGGAATGTCTTTCCCCTCTGTTCCAATGATTTAAGCCTCGGTTTCCTCATTTGTAAAATGAGGGTAATAATAGTATTTACCTTATATGTGATTATGGAGATAATATATTTAAAGAACTAGTGCTGGCATGCCCTCAGTGCCTAGAAAAGGGCTAGCTACTATTACATTTGTCGTTTTGGTATTATAGCGATTTTTAACAGTTATTGAAATACTGACTATATATGTTTTGCATAGCATAAAGTTTACCTGTTTAAAGTATACAGTTCAATGATATGTAGTATATTTACAGAGTTATGCAAACATCACTATAATCTAATTTTAGAACACTTTAATCATCTCAGAAAGAAATCTTGTATCCATTAGCAGTCACTCCCATTCCCCCACCCTGGAGAACCTCCAGAATAATATTGAATAGAAGTGGAGAGAGTGGACATTCTTGTCTTGTTCCTAGTCTTGATGGAAAAGCATTCAGTCTTTTTCCATTTAGTATGATCCTAGCTGACTGTGTGTCATAGATTATCAGTTTGGGGAAATTCCCTTCTAGTATAAGTTTATTGAGTGTTTTTAATCATGAAAGGGTAGCAGATTTTATCAAATATTTTTCTTCATCTATTAGGTTATATATATTTTGTCTTTTATCCTATGAATGTGAATATTGCAATAATTTATTTTCTGATATTAAACCAACCTTGCATTGCTGTAAAAAATCACATTTTCTCATGGTATGTAATTATTATTGTATGTTGCTCAGTTTTGCTTGTTAGTTTTTGTTGAGAATTCAAAAATAGGATTGTGTGCTTTCATTAGGTCTAAATACCTAGTCATATAGCCTAGCATGCTACAATATGTGTCCAGAGGGGTTACAACTTGGGGAAGTCACATCCTACTCTTAATAAAGGATATTGGGGCCAAATGAACTTAGAGCAAAAATTCCTCCCTGAAATAATTAGCTTATAGAAGTCTGTTGAGTTTTGCATTATTGACTACAGGCACCACCTTCAGCCATAATATAAACAATGTAAAGATATATTTAATAAAGAAATATATCCAACGCCATGCGCAAGTTCTCCATAAATATTGATTGATGGTGATAAAATTATATTGAAGGAGGAAAAACTTTCCCTCTACCCATTTGGGTTTGATAGCTGGGTCTATGAGATAAACTGACAACAGGCAGATTAACAGGAAAAAAGTTATACAAATTTTTTTATTTACTTATTTTAGTCAGAGTCTCACTCTGTCACTCAGGCTCAGGTGACCCTCTTACCTCAGCCTCCCAAATAGCTGGATCTACAGGTGCATGCCACCACACCCAGTGATTTTTTATTTTTTAT